>NC_136726.1:18974885-19067385 GCF_936440315.1 Barbus barbus
GTTGCTTGTTTTGGGGAGTTTCTGCCTTTATTCTCCTCTTCAGCTGGTCAAATTCATGTTCAATCAGATTTAAATCTGGAGATTGACTTGGGCAATCTAACACTTTTCATTTCTTTGCCCTTATAAACTCCTTGACTGAACTGGCAGGGTGTTTTGGGTCATTGTCCTGATGCAATATGAAGCACTTCACAATGAATCTGGTGGCATTTTCTTGAATATTGGTAGGCAAGATGGTTTTGTACCCTTTCAAATTCATTCTGCTACTGTCATCATACATTAAGTCATCAGTAAAGTTGAGAGGGCCTGTTCCAGAGACAGCCATGCATGCCCATGCCATGACACCACCTCCACCATGCTTTACAGATGAGGCTGTATGCTTGGGATCATTGCAGTTCCCTTTTTTCTCCATATTTTTGCTTTCCCATCACTTAGATAAAGGTTCATCTTTGTCTCATCGGTCCAGGAACACAGTTCCAAAACTCTTCTGGCTCACCTTTGTGCTTTTTTGCAAACTCTAATCTCGCCTTTCTATTTTTGGTGCTGGTCAGAGGTTTGCATCTTGCTGTGTAGCATCTGTAATTCTGTGTCAAAGTCTCCTGAGGACAGTAGATTGTCAGAGCATCACCCCAGCTTTCTGGAAGTTGTTGGTGATTTTACAGACATGTCTTTTAGGATTCATTTTCACAGCTTTTATGATTTGTCTGTCATCAACCATTGTTGTTTTCTCAGTCGATCAGGTTGTTGTTGGTTGCTGGTGGTTTCCAAACTCTTGATTTCTCCATGCCCTTTGTTTTTGCTAGAGCTCAAACTGACTTGCTCTTTTCTTTTAGCATCCAAATTGCATGCTTTTCTCTCAAGATCAGCTCCCTCATCTTCATCCTGGTTTGTGTGTCATCATCGAATGCAAGATTCAGAATACAGAAGTAATGGATATAACTGATACGACACATTCCCTGCTTTTAATATCTGAATAATTAATGCAACAGGACACAGCTGATCACTTAGAACGACCTGTGAGGCAACTGCTCCAATACTTATGCTCACATCAGATAGAGGGATGAAACTCAAAAAGTGCAGAACTTCTTAGCTGGTAAAACATCTATGTGTTGAATCACCCAATACTTTTGGAGGGCACTAAATATATATATATATATATATATATATAAATTGAAAATTGCGCTCAGTAGATGCAATATTGACCATTTTGTTGCAGAATTATTTTAGTTACATTAACTGAAATATATATATATATACAGAGCTGGGTAGTAACTGATTACATGTAATCTGGATTACGTAATCAGAGTCCAAAAATTAAGTACTTGTAATCAGAGTAAATTACATTTTAAAATACTCGTAATCAGACTACAGTTACTTTTTTATGGATTACATGATTACATATTATTCACACAATAGCAATAAATTATTCATAAATCATTGATTCCCCCTAATTTCTCTTTTTCATCTTTTAAATTTTCCTTTCTAAAATATCCTACCGAATATATACTTATTATATATATGTATAAATAGTCCAGTCTTGTGGACATTCACACAAAGATCAGTCATTAGTCAGGTGGCGACAGCATTTGACCACTGGATTTACAAAAATCATTTCAGGTTTAAGAAGGGTTTCAACATTGCATCAACTACTGATGAACACATTAATTTTTATTTGAATTATTACTCTGTAGGTTTTTTAACCATGTATTATTAATTATAACTAATTAAAATACACATACGTTATTTCTTAGATACATGTAATGCAGGCATTCCAAAACCTTATTCACCAAATATATTTGTTTTAAGTACCCCTGAGATTTTAAAATAAATATTTCAATAATTAAGTATCACATTTGCATGTTCACGGTTTCTTTGATGTTGATTAATGATCACATGGCATGCAGGTAAATACAAATATTTCATCTTTTTTAGTAAGTGTTTTATTTAAAACAAAGACTATAGAAACACAAAGACTGTTCACTCCTATACTTATGAATGGGAGAAACTGCAACACGCAATATGGAGGAATAGTCCCACCTTTGAAATGAAAGAGCCAAATTTCCCATAGAAACCTGACTAGACCAGCCAATCCACATGCACAGTATAAGCAGGTTATGATTCTGCATGCGCATTGCCTGGTCTAGCCTGAAAAATACGCTTTTTAAACGCTATTTGAGCATAAGAAACAACATTCATGGGGCAATTAATTTCAGATTTTTGTTGCTGATTTGACATATGTAATTTAATTGTGAGTTTAGCGAACAGTTTTTGAGATTTCATGATTCCCGTTCATTAAGATTGTCTTGTATGAGCTGACTGAATATGTTGCAAATATGGCCAAGTGAAGAGACTTTCCTCAAAAGGGAGTTCAAATAATAATAAAAAATTAAATAAATAAAAAAGGGAGTTTGTTTTAAAATGATTTATTAAAATTTTATTTTTTATGATTTAATTAATTGTCAGCTTTTCATTAAACTCACAACCCCCCTGCAGTTCCTTTACGAACCCTAGTTTGGGAAACTGTAATATAATGTTTAATGCGCTTCATGTTGTAAATTACAATGAATGGAACAAGTTTTCTTACTCTTTTCATTTTTTACATCATTATGCTACAAGATAATGCTATTTAAATCAATGTGATAAACGAGTTAAATCAAAAGTAATCTAAAAGTAATCTGATTATATTACCTAAAATGTGTAATTTAACAGATTACGTTACTGACTACAATTTTTGTCATGTAATCTGGAATCAGTAACGGATTACAATTAGTAAGTAATCTACTCAGCTCTGTATATATATATATATATATATATATATATATATAGGTACATAGATAGATAGATAGATAGACAGATAGACAGATAGATAGATAGATAGATAGATAGATAGATAGATAGATAGATAGATAGATAGATAGATAGATAGATAGTCAATATTGCATCTACTGAGCGCAATTTGGCTTTTATTCATTTCATAACACATACACACTTAGGCGACAGGTGGTGATGGTTACTTTTAGCTAAATGCATCCTCTCTGTGCTCCACAGCTGCCATTTGTCTCTCGGGCTTGTGAGTAAGGAGCATCAGTGTGAGTGCAGTTCCATGGTAACAGATTCTTTGAAATCTGTTATGGAGTCCATTGGGGCCCGAACAGGTTCTGATCGCTCTTCACACACGTCTGACTGTGAAAGCAGCGCACTCGTGTTGTGATCTGTTAGATGAATTACAATGCTTCACGATCAATTATTAAGCATCATAATTAATTACGAAGCTTTCAGTTTCACCATCAGCTGAGAAGAAACAAGAACAAATTAAGATATGCAGAACTAATAGGAAGAAAGTCACTCTGCAAATAATAAAAAGATGTGTTTGCGAATGTGTTGCAATTGTTTTTGTGCAGAGTTACAAGAGGAAAGGATGTGGGAAAATGATGGAAGTAAAAGAAAAACAATCCCTGAACTGACACAGTATCTTACTTCAATTTAACACAGGTATGTCATTGTGTGTTGATGGCAACTGACCTTTTGACTTTTTGTGTTTCACAGAAGTAAGAACCAGTTTGGAAGGATATGGGGTGAGTAATGATGACTGATTATTCATTGTTTGTTAAAGTATCCTTCTAAAGAGTGTGTCCAGCATGACACAAAGTAGAAATGTAATTTCATCTGGTAAAATTACAGTAATTCATAGGATCAATTATCTTTTATAAAACAGCCACAACAACAGTATGATAAAAGAGACCGATGTGCAATAAATTGTAAAATTTAAAAACATATATACATTTTTCACATTAATTATATATATATATATATATATCAGAATTATATTCATAAATTATGTATTTAAAAGAGATTTTTATAACATCAGTAATTTATAATATCAATATTAATATATCAATATTACATTCATATGTAACCAATGTTTATATAATTATTTAATTTAAGACATTTTTATAATTACTAAAATTTTTTAGTCATGTTAATTATAAATTAAAATTGTATTATTTTATTCAAAAATTATAACTATTGAGCATTGTGTATTTTACAGTATATATCACTGTATATCAGCATTATATTCCTAAATATATTTAAAATATATTTAGACTTTTCACATTAATAATAATAATAGTAATAATATATCAGTATTGTATTCATAAATTATGTATTTAAAATAGTTTTTATACCATCAGTAATTTATTATATCAATAATAATATATAAATTTTACATTCATACATACATACATTTTACATTCACCTCACAACCGCAGACCACGTGTAACCAGACCAGCCCAGGACCTCCACATCCAGCATCTTCACCTCCAAGATCGTCTGAGACCAGCCACCCGGACAGCTGCTGCAAAAATCGGTTTGCATAACCAAAGAATTTCTGCACAAACTGTCAGAAACCGTCTCAGGGAAGCTCATCTGCATGCTCGTCGTCCTCATCGGGGGTCTCGACCTGACTGCAGTTCGTCATCGTAACCGACTTGAGTGGGCAAATGCTCACATTCGATGGCGTCTGGCACTTTGGAGAAGTGTTCTTTTCACGGATGAATCCCGGTTTTCACTGTACATGGCAGATGGCAGACAGCGTGTATGGCGTTGTGTGGATGAGCGGTTTGCTGATGTCAACGTTGTGGATCGAGTGGCCCATGGTGGTGGTGGGGTTATGGTATGGGCAGGCGTATGTTATGGACGACACAGGTGCATTTTTATTGATGGCATTTTGAATGCACAGAGATACCGTGACGAGATCCTGAGGCCCATTGTTGTGCCATTCATCCACGACCATCACCTCATGTTGCAGCATGATAATGCACGGGACCCGTGTTGCAAGGATCTGTACACAATTCGTGGAAGCTGAAAAGATCCCAGTTCTTGAATGGCCAGCATACTCACCGGACATGTCACCCATTGAGCATGTTTGGGATGCTCTGAATCGGCGTATACGACAGCGTGTTCCAGTTCCTGCCAATATCCAGCAACTTTGCACAGCCATTGAAGAGGAGTGGACCAACATTCCACAGGCCGAAAACAAGTCTGGTGTGACCAAGTGTGTTTCTTCAATATATATATATGTTGAATCAAGAAATCACTTAAATACAACCTGTCTGACAAAGTGAAGCATGCTTCACATGCAACAGATGAGAAACAAAATAGTTGACATGTATCAGTCTGGAAAGGGTTATAAAGCCATTTCTAAAGGGTGTATTCACACCAGGAAAGTCCAATAGTTCACTTGCTTTGGTCCGGACCAAATAGAATGTTTTTTTTTTGTTTTTTTTTTGGTGCGGTTCGCTTTCACACTGCCCTTTTTGCAAGTGAACCAGAAATTGTAAACAAAACCACACGTGTGCTAAGGTCGTCCATTCATTGGACAGAAATTCTTGAGCAGGGAAAACAGGAAGCGCAAAAACAGGCTAATCATGGAGATCTTTCGTAGTGCAATTTTTATTATTGTACTAATTATACTAACGCAATATGAAGAAACTTATGAGCATCAAATGAGACAATGTCATACGATGTAATTACGACTTGCCGAAAATAAAATCTATAGATATAAAATACTTAAAGCAGATCAACATTTTAAACCTAGATACACATTTAAACATTTAACCTAGATAAATGTGCGCTAGGCGCATATCCAATCCAATCATAACAAATTAAATACTCCGTAATTGTTGCTCATAAAGGTAAGAATAATGCATCGTTCGGAACTGTAAAGGGTCTATTTTTATTTGTGTGCACTCACAATATCAAGAAAACGTAGTGCTTTTCTAAAAAAAAAAGAAAACTAATAGGATGCGCTTGCCGTCCCAGGAGCGCTTCACAAAAATGAACCGAAACTCTTCGTTGAATATTTTCCTTACAGACATGATGAATATATCTATAGAATGCTTTGAATTACTACAAAATGAAATTATTCATATCCAAAACAAAAACTCTTTCATTATAATCCGTAACGATGCATTTCTTTCTAAAGACGCATCCAATGAGGAGATGGCGAGTCAGGATTTTTAACTTCATCTTTGTAACACTGACTCAGAAAACACTAGTTTATAAATAAATAATTCAAATATCTCCTTACTATTTTCCCCAGACACATTCATTGTAACTTTTGCTGGGGCATTGTGGCAAGCTTTAGCCAATTTAGTGCGCTCATGTCACGTTGCTGTGGGCGCTATGGTCACGAAAACTCATTTGCACACATTTTTAAGCATTGCGGTTTAAAAACAAGTGATTTAAGCGATTGAAATGCAAACAACAGCATTATATGTGTTTCAGAGCATGCTTTCTGCAATTGGGTCTGATCGAGGCCAGTTCATATTCACATCTTAAACGAACCGTACCAGAGTTCGTTTTGGAACCGAACAAACTGGGTCTACAGCTGGGTCTCGGTTCGGTCCGCACCAGAGTGCGATTGCTGTATTCACACCTGCCCAAAAGATCCGCACCAAAGGGGGAAACGAACCAGAGTTTGTTTTAATCAAACCAAACAAGACAGGTGTGAATACACCCAATGTATTCACACCTGTCCAATCCATTCTATGGCACTTTTAAATCCGACTGAGATGCTGTGTCATGAACTTAAACATTCCTTTCATGCTTGAAAACCCTCCAATGTGGCTGAATTAAAGCAATTCTGCAAAGAAGAGTGGACCAAAATTCCTCCACAGCGATGTGAAAGACTCATTGCCAGTTGTCACAAATGCTTGATTGCAGTTGTTGCTGCAAAGGGTGGCACAACAAGTTATTAGATTTAGGAGGCAATTACTTTTTCACGTAGGGCCAGGCAGGTTTGGACAAATTTTTTCCCTTAAAAAATGAAATCATTATTTCAAAACTGCACTTTGTATTCATTCGGGTTATCTTTGTGTAATATTAAAATTTGTTTGATTATCTGAATCATCCAAGTTTGACATGCAAAAAATAAAAACAGGAAGGGGGTAAAAACTTTCACACCACGATAGATAGATAGATAGATAGATAGATAGATAGATAGATAGATAGATAGATAGATAGATAGATAGATAGATAGATAGATAGATAGATAGATAGATAGATAGATAGATATAAATAATACAATACATAATAATATATACTTACATAATAATATATAATTTAAAAAAGGATATACGAGTCAAAATAACAAGATGTCAACATTCAGTTCATGAAAGAAAGAATCCCCTCGGCACACAGTGTATATTCTGGTTAAAAATATATTATTACAGTCACTATTAATACTGTGCACATGCTGCAGCCCCATGAGGTAGAGAGACAGTAATTAAACATTTTTAATTAATATCAAACTTTCCCCAGAGAATAATTAGATTAGTGTTTTCTGTATGCGGCTGCTGGTGTTGTGTTCAATGCAGACAGACAGAGAGAATTCAAGACGCATTTGTGATTCTCAGTGATGCTGAACTCAGGGTTTATGTGATTTTACTGAAGCTCCGCTCACCCTAACCTCCTTTAATGTGTCATCTGTTTTCAAAGCACTTCACAGTTCTGTCAGCGAATCTGGGGAAATCAGTGCACGATGACCCACATATCCAATGATCCTCCATTTTTCCTCTTTGGACTGTCGTTCATTTATTCATTAATATGATTTCGACACAGATATGAGGTGGATTCTTGACTGTGTGTGTCTCTTTCAGGAAGAATCATCTTTGTTGTTCTCAGGATGCCAAAATTCAGTGACAAACAATCCAAGATGGAAGCTGTCAAAGTTCAACACAAAATTAAAGGTTTGAAAAGGCATTAATGGAATAGTTCACCAAAAAACATGAAACTTCTGTCACTGTTTACTCAACTTTATGTCACTCATTACGTATTTTCGGACACTGCTTAATATAATAGGCATTTCAAGCTTTAAAATGACAAAAAAAAAAAAAAAAACTGCATAAAACTATCATGAAGTTCGATATAGATTGCATTGTCTGAGAAACAACGAAATTTGAGTCGTTATTTGCTAAAAAATAAACTTGGATCTTTTTTAAAAAATCAACTAATTCAAAACCAGTCTGAATGATTTGGTCACAAATGTGATATAATGGTTCAAATAAAGTGCACTACAATAATCCAAGCAGGGGGAGATAAATGTGTAAATAACTATCTTAAGATCAACAACCGACAAAAAAGATTTCATTTTTTTGCAATAGCCCTCAACTGAAAAAAAGCAACTCTTCACTGCATTTATTCTGATTATCAAATGTTATAGCTGAGTCAAAAATTAGGCCCAGATTCCTTATATGGGACTGCACATTTGTTGACCATGGACCTAAAACATATTTCATGTAACTGTCAACCAGATTTGGCTCAAAAATGACAATTTCAGATTTAGTCGCATTTACCTGGAGACGATTTTGCTCTAACCAACACTTCACCACCTCAAGACATACAAAACAAGGATGAATGAGAAGTTGGTCCTCCAGGTCTAATAGGCAAGTAAATCTGGTCTAAAAACAGAATAGGCCCCAAAACGGATCCCAGAGGAACTCCACAATCAACAAAAACAGAAAAGGAAGAAAATTCCCCAACCCTCACTGAAAAGGATCTTTCCGTCAAATAAGAATAAAACCATTTTAAAACAGTGAGTGCAGTGAGTTCAATGGATTGTACTGTTGTTTAACAACATGCCAGTTGTTCATCTGACAAAATAACTTTCCAAAAAGTAGACACAACTCAATAAAACTGTTTTAAAAGTTGTGAGTTTTGAGAAATTATGCAATCTGGTGCCTTTATAGAGTACATACCATTATGAAGCCTGTAAATCTATTCCTCACAGAATCATTTTCACCATCTTTAAATTCAATATGGTGTCTACCATACAGTAAGATCTATGACTTGTATGTCATTTTTTAATCTTGACAGCTTCAGTCCACATTCATTATAAATGTATGTAAATGAGCAACCAGCATAACCTTCAAAACATCTCTTTTTTTGTATGAACAAATGTCATATGGGTTTGGAATGACATGTGGGTGAGTAAACAATGACAGAATTTTAAATTTTGGGTGAACTGTCCCTTTAAATTATTTATCTGCTATCCAGACACCATCACAGTTTTGGGTTTTTCCCTCTAGGTCGTACTGGTTTTATATAAACCCTCTCTGCTAACAACAGAACAAGCCATGCGCCGCATTTAGCCGAGCGGTTGCTAAGCAATAGTCACCAAATCATGAGAGGAGGATGCGATCGATATCTTCCAGCATCTACACGTCTGTGATATCAAAGATCAACAGCGGAAACATACTTGAATTTCACGAGCGGATTATGAAGTGTGTGCATTGAATGTCAAGATTGAGGAGATTTATTTACTGTTTCTAGCCAATATGGTGGAATTACAGTTTGAGGAGAGACAAAGAATATAGTGACAATATCCAGCACACACTATCTGAAGCATATACTAAAGCAAAGCAAACCGAAATCATGTTTCTGGCAGCAGGAGCCAACAGAGACAGAACCTGAACCTGTAATGCTAATGTGAGTGTCATGTGAGGCGAAAAGCCGAAATCTGCTGTGTGGAGTTTCACACGTGTCTGCGTTTGTAAGAAAATCTAGCATGCGTGTGTGTGTGTGTGTGAAAGGCTGCAAAACATTTAGAGGTGCCACAATGTGATATTATACAGGCAGCGACGATATAACGAAGACGCTTTTGTCCAATAAGCAGAGAATTTTTTTTACACCTCACAGCTCCAACGAATCAGACTGTCTTTATAATGCTAACACTGCCATCAACACAAAACGTACAGCCACAATGACAGATCTGAGTGTTAATAGTATATATTTATAGCCCTAATAGCCCAAATCTGTTCCTCAGCTTTCTTTTGACTCCTTTCTGAGTCGTTTAATCTTTCCAAAAGAGATTTGACAAGTTATTCTTTATGAAAAATTTATATGACACAGTCATATGAGAGTGTGAGGAGCGAGTATGACGGGAGATGAAGATGTCTGTGATCTCTTGTTTATAGAGCACAAACTTACAAATCAACCTCAGAATCTCTCTGTCTTAGATCTAAAAGTCTGAAAACATAGGATTTTTTATTTTTATTTAAACTTGGTAATAAACTACATTTTAGGCATACTTCCCTACTACAAAAAGCAGTCGAAAGTGTAAGGCGAAGCAAACAACCTACAGCATCCTCTGAGACTTTTAAGTGTGCAAACTGGACACTTTGCTATCCCATAATGCCTCTCAAGCTTCAAGTAAGCCTAAATTGTGCTATTTCTACTAGTAGTCTGCTATGTGTGCAGCTAATGACATTCAGCACTGAATGGGAGCACCCACAGGCAACTAGCACACAATAGACAATATTTTATTTAATAATATTACTAGAAAAATTAGTTTTGGCTAAATAGATAAATGAATTATTTTTCACTATTGATTTCTTCTTTGCAGATATCTGATAGAGGGTTAATCCAGTATCTGGCGCTAAAGTTAATATAGGAAGTTTCATGTGTAGGCTTCTGTGACTAAAAATGGAGTTGTATGTTCATAACCATTGTATTTAATATCAGCTCAGAGGTACAGTAGGGTCTGAGATCACTAGAAAATGCTTCTATTTTATATTATTTTCTAATTCAATATAACATATTTCATAACACGGTATAGTTTTGTGGTAAGTTGGCTTGACACTGCAATAAAACGCATCAATAAACTCTACAGTTGGGAAAAACTCACTATGTTGCTGTGTTCGATATTCGGTATTCGGTTTTGTCAGTTGCATGATTTTAGCAATCCTATAAGATCACAGCAAACTACACTGTGCGATACGGATCTAGTAAACTTGGGTATGACATGCACGACGATGACACCTATCGACTCATACACTGCGTTACTATAGAAGAATAAAACGTCATCAGCATGCACTAGTTGTAAATAAAAAGAGCATGACAAATAAAACTTTAACACACTTTTAAAAATCACACTTTTTTGTGTGTTTTATGTGTGCTGAAAAAAGTGGAAGTGGCGAAAAAGGAAGGAATAAGAGCTTGAGGTAAGCAGTTTTATGTTTTTGCACCATATGACGTTGATTTAATGTCGCGTTTTTATTGGCTGGTCAGTAAACATGGGTCGTAGCAGCACACTGCGTGATGATCATGCTGAATTTCTGACACGGCCAGAAAATGATCATAGGCTATCTTTGGTTGCACGACCTTGACAATGGCCATCTTTGAACCTCTCTCACTGTACAACAGATCACAGAAATCGCCATGATTGTTTCAAGATGCCAATTTTTTTTGTCTGGGACAGCCGAAAATTATGCAGTGTCTCTCTGACTTTAGAGCGCACGCAAGTGTTTCCTACACACAGTGAGTCATGATGTCTGATTCGCGTGTGAAATTGACTGTTATGAACCAGTGAGTCAGTCAAAAAGATTTATGGAATATTCCTCGGTAACACTTTATTTTGATGGACCTTTATGAACATTCTATCTACGCTAAGTAACTTTGCACCTACACGTCAACAAACTCTCATTAGAATATTAGTAGACTGTCTGATTAATATCTGCTAACTCTTTATTGTGATGGCATCGCAACAGACATTCTACTGACTATAAGTAACTTTGCAAATACATGTCAACTTATTCTAACCCTAGCCATACCAGTCTACTAATACTCTACTTACACTCTAATGAGAGTCAGTAGATATGTAGGTGCAACGTTACTTATAGTCAACAGAATGTGTTAAAGGGGCCATCAGAATAAAGTGAAACCGATTCCTCTAATTTGCTAGTCAGTAGCGGTTTGAATCGGGTTCACTTGGTCAGTGAATCATTCAGAGCCATACAGTTTGCAATGGACTCCCTAAATGAACAGCGAGTCATTTTTCACTTACATTCAATTTGAAATTAATCGGAAAGCTTTACTGTAATGTATATTTTAGGTTCATGAGTGGTCAAAATGACAGCATTTTTTTTAAACATACCTAAGCACGACAGAGTTTTGTTGTATTTACTCTATAAGTTCCAGTTGTAAGGTTTAATATTTAATAAGTTTTCAAAATGTGTTTGATTTCCAGTAGTTATACAGCCTATACAATCATTCGTATTGCTAGCAGTTCATCAGTTAACAACCCAATAACTTTACAGTGTTGTGAGATTTAGAAGAAGTTTTAAACACCCGCTGAGAGAACAGGGAAGAGAATATTTTTGAGGTGCTGCTTCTGTGAATAACTTCACAGTCAGCTCCCTTCCTTTTTTAACTCAGTTATTTGGTTCTTCCACTGTTTCCATGAACGAATTGAGTCAGTGAAAAGTATCCATATTTATATGATTGTAGAGAGTCATGAATAATTAATCAAGGCATTTTTATATAAATATAAAGCTACAATTACCGTGGGGAAAATCATGTTGCACCAAAACCTCATGAATGTTTTCACAATATTATGCAAATTCAGATTTTTTATGAATTATGGTGCGGAACATAGCGTACAGTTCGTCTTATATTTTCAAAATCAATGTTGTGAATAATTTAGTGGTAAATTGACTACTAGAGAACTTGTGGTGGCAATGCTTCACTTTGGTCAATATTGACCATTTTTAAATTAATAACCAAAACCAATGAAAAATATAAGTTCATAGCACATAAATAAATATCAAACTGTAAAATTATCTACTTTGTTTTATATTGTAGTAATTTTATTTTTTTGTTTTATTTTTATTGCTTCATAATTTTACCTTCCTTATCATTTTAACTATTACACCCAGGTGACAGTGGTCCATTTCCTTTAACGCTCATCTGTTCTTTCTCCACACGTTACAACTGTTAACACAAGTTCTCCTCTCCTAAAAAAAGACAATCTGTGATCAATTCAGACATAATGCTGCATCTCTTCTCCCATCAGAACCACCTCACGCCTCATATTTATGAATATATTTATTCTGTGGGCTGTTTTTGATGAAGTAAGAAGCAGGAATCCCAGATTTCTTGTTAAAGACCAAAGCTCGTCTGTGAGGTAAACACAAGCTGAAGTGATTTTAGAGAACAGGAGAGATAAATAGACCAATAAACTAATAAACGGATCATCTAACTAAAAAACAGCTCGGCCAGAGTGGCGCAGGCGGAGGTTCATCTCTATTCATGTTATGTAAATTGAGGGGCGGCTTGCGAAAACATGGTGGAGAGAGTGAAAGGGTATTAGTCATTTGAAAGGGTCCGTAATGGAGAGGGAGGAGAACGGTGCAGAATATAGCAAAGCGTTGAATGTTCCCAGTCAAGCCTTCGTCATAACTGGAGATCGAGTTTGTAAGGTTGCGTGGTATACTAGTACAAAAAGTCTACTTTATCAAGTATTTAAATACTTAAATACTTGCATATGCACAAATTAAAAAAAATGGTTTTGTAGTGTTTTATAAAATAACTTTACTATTCTATTGATGTCACCTCTGAAAACCTCTGGAATAAGCCAGTAGATATTGACATAATCTTCATTATTGGGTGAACTGTTCCTTTAAGTGCATCTAAATGTTTCTAGTTGTCACCCAAATTCTCAGTATACTGATTCATATATTGCAGAAGCGGAATAAGACACAGTCTTAACAAGTCACACAACATCAGCCTTTTACTACAGTACGTCTGACTGCATTCTGACAATCTTCATCCCTCTTTGGTGTCAGTGTCAAAGTTGAGATATTCAGCACCACCGCCATTGTCACACTCCTGGGGCTTCTTGCATCACCAGATGCCAGCGATGGTTCACTCCGCTAAGCCTTCGAGATGCTGTTGATGGCACCTGTACGTGCAGATGGTGTCAGGTTGGCATCTCCGTGTACTGATACATGTTCTTCACAGGCATCCGTGGCAGCCGTGCCTCGCGCTGGGCTAGCAGTGCTAAATCAGATTAGCGCTCCTGATGGAAGAATGCTAGTTCCTTCGTTTCGGAAGCACCTGCCGTGTCCCCCTAGTGTAGTGAGACGGAGCTAAACAAACACACATGCTGAGAGGGAGCAAGAGTGTGATCTCCAGAAAGCTAAAAGTGGGAGATAAGGGCATGGCTCCAGGTCAGATAGGACTTAGAGTTTATCTACAGTAATTACCACCCAAGCGAGAACAGGAAATGATCACACAGCAGCACACCAAGCAAGATTCACACTTGTGGGGACTTGCTTATTGTGGTGCTGTGTAATACTACTATGCTGTGATTTCAGCTTGATATCATGATGCCACTATGTGAGTGCAATGTGATGTAACTCAGATTTCTACTTTTTTTTTTATCTTCTTCCTTCTCTGCATTTCACCTCTGCTCTAGTTTATGTACTAGCATAAATATTAAACTTGGCATTGTGTACTATGACTATTGTTAGCTCTTATGAAAAATTGCTTGTGATGTTCCTCATTTGGAAGTCACTTTGGATAAAAGCAACTGCCAAATGAATAAATGTAAATGTGATATTATGGTGGCGCTTTGTAATTCAACTGTGATATCATGATGTCACTTTGTGATTCCAGTGTGATATTATGATGTCACTGTAATTCCAGTGTAATTTCATGATGTCACTTTGTGATTTCAGTGTGATATTATGATGTCATTGTGGTTCCAGTGTGATATTATGATGTCATTGTGATTCCAGTGTGATATTATGATGGTACTCCGATTCCTGTGTGATATTATGATGTCACTGTGATTCCAGTGTGATATCATAATGGTACTCGGTGTTTCCAGTGTGATATCAATGATGTCACTTTGTGATTCCATTGTGATATCATGAAGCCACTGTGATTAAAATGTGATATCATGATGTCAGTGTGATTCCAGCGTGATATCATGATGTCACTTTGTGATCCCAGTGTGATATTATGATGGTACTGTGATTCCAATTTGATATCATGATGTCACTTTGTGATTCCAGTGTGATATTATAATGTCACTGTGATTCCAGTGTGATATCATAATGTCACTGTGATTCCAGTGTGATATTATGATGGTACTGTGATTCCAATTTTATATCATGATGTCACTTTGTGATTCCAGTGTGATATCATGATGCCACTCTGTGTTTCCAGTGTGATATTATAATGTCACTGTGATTCCAGTGTGATATTATGATGTCACTGTGATTCCAGTGTGATATCATAATGTCACTGTGATTCCAGTGTGATATTATGATGGTACTGTGATTCCAATTTGATATCATGATGCCACTCTGTGTTTCCAGTGTGATATTATGATGGTACTGTGATTCCAATTTGATATCATGATGTCACTTTGTTATTCCAGTGTGATATCATGATGTCAGTGTGATTCCAGTGTGATATCATGATGTCAATTTGTGATTCCAGTGTGATATCATGATGCCACTCTGTGTTTCCAGTGTGATATTATGATGGTACTGTGATTCCAATTTGATATCATGGTCACTTTGTGATTCCAGTGTGATATCATGATGTCACTTTGTGATTCCAGTGTGATGTTATGATGGTACTCTGATTCCAATGTGATGTCATAATGTCACTGTGATTTCAGTGTGATGTGATATAATGGTATTCTGTGATCCCACTGTGATATCATGATGTGATCCTAATGTGATTTCATAACACACTCTGGTATCAAAATACCACACTCTGAATTTCAGTGTGATATCATGATATGAACCACTATGTGATTGCGTTGTGGTGTCAAAATGCAGTACTCTGATATTTAGTGGCATAATGCCACACTGAGATTTTGATTGTGTGATGTCACAAGTCATTCTGTGATTACTGTGTGAAATCAGTCTGTTATTAGGCTGTGCTGTGATTGCATTGTGATGCCATAATACCACCCTGGTGTCATAATGCAATTATGTGATGTCATTCTGTAAGACCAGTGGTATGTGCTCCTGTCCAAAATTCTGCATGATAATCACCAGAAAATACATTAATTTCAAAGTTTTTGTTAAATTCTGATTTTGATGAGCATAATGTGCGGCAAACTGATGTGAGATAGGATGTATTTACAACATATCATTTTGAACAAACAAAATATCTACTAAATTCAGATAAGCCCTGTGTGGTCACAGTTACATGACCCATTAAAACTACAGTTACACACTGAAAGATGCATTAATCTGACATCACGGTGCAGCACAAAGTAGTTCATCTAACCAAGAGCAGAGAAAACTGTTTCGTCAATAAATATCGCTCCACAGTGACCTGAAAACTGATACAAGTCTGAACTGGACTGCCAGATTCTGATGAACTTGGGCAGTAAAGACCAATAAACAAAGCACATGTGTTTCTTCTTCAGCATGGATAGATCAACCAGTTCGGTCTAAAGTTCTGTCAGGCTTGAAATGCCAGAACCCCATACCGGCTGACAGTGACCCCTCGCTGATACAGACAACGGCTGCGACATAAAGAAAGACATGCATTGCCTGATGTCCTCCAGTGCTCTGACAGCTACTGGCCCATCAAATCAACCATGAAGAAAAGACCATCCCCTCCACCATGGGCAAGGTCATTGCAGAGGATACAGCAACCATGTGGTAAACATTTCAAACGTCCATCTGCTTTCTTTCTGATTCTAAACATAGACCAAAGCATTTTTCCTCATAGAAATAGGAAAACAACCATTTATTCACCTCTAATATAGAATATAATATGAAAGCTGAGAGCCAACACCTTCCCTGAGAGACCACATGTTGGTAAAAACACTTTCAGAAATCAATGTTTTTAAGACAAAAAAAGCTTGTTCCCCCAGCAACAGGTCCAGCACTCTCCTTTGGATTTAAACCAACTCGGACCACCACATTTCATTCTAACGTGCATTAATACACACACAAACAAAAGCTTAAATCCACATAAATGAATATAGGATGAAAAGATGAAAGGTGAAGTACGGGTTCCTCAGCAGGAGGCCGGATCAGAGAGAGGAGAAGATTAATCCAGGCCTCACTGAACATTTCCCTTCCCCACCCTCTCTATCTAGAACATTTAACGTTAATGCTCATATGCTTATATTGACCCATAAAACAGCACAAATTAAAGGGGAAAAAAACATTAACATTAGAGCTGACTGGTCTGCTGATGAATGAAAACGAAGCATTCACATAACAAGTCACAGAAGCCAACATTGTTATTTTTGAAAGCGTGGCACATGACCCATAATTATTAAATGTTTTAATATTTAATTCCAGCCCACTGACAACACCAGTTTAGACCAGCATGAACTTCTGATTGATCAAAGCTGGTAAGGGTACAATTATATACTAAATAATATGCATATTGTGCGCCATTGTTGGACATTTTTGTTTATTATTATTGATTTTCAGGGGCATTTATCCCTTGTTTGACATCATTTTACCAATATAAAAGCACACAAACTCATGCATTTGTCAAACACTTGAGTTTAAATAATATTTTGAATAAATTCCTCCATTACTAATAAAATCAAATCAAACGTAGCTGTAAATATTCCAAAAATATATCACAAATAATCCAAAATATATGAGCCTAAATATATTATCTGTTGTACTGTGACAAATTCATCCGAAGTGATTATTTATGCAGTTTTCAACATCTCTATTTAGACTAATTCTTTGACCATTCTTCCAAACATACTTATTTTAATACAGAAAATTTTAATTAAAAAAAAATAATAAAAAAATCCTGTTATCCAGCTAAATTTAGTTTACTCAGCCTTGTGGGGAATCTAAACCACAACGTAAGCTGGTGGTGACCACCCAAGGTGGTCTTTTCAACAGAGATGATATGATGTTCTAATAAGTCTATTAGTGCTTGTCTGAAGTCTGCTGTCTGATGTACTGCTGAAATGTTCTGTGCGTGTCATAAAGAGCTCAGATCTCTGACCTTGTATTCTTTCAGACGAGAGATCTCAGCGTGCTCAGATGTCAGGCGGCGTCCGCTCTGCGTTCCACCATCACTGAACCCACAGTGAGCTCCAGGGGCGGCAGCAGGTGCGACTCGTGGGAAATAAAGTCTGGCTCTACGACGAGAATCTCAATGACACACTTCCACTTTACAAACAGGACAACATCCCAGTACAATAACCTTAAATGTAAACCCACACTCATTATTTGTTTGTCATCTCAAGAGGATCTAAGTTCATTAAAAATAAAGAAACATTTTGCAGGTACTTACAAACCAAAATATAATGCAAATCAACTTCAAACACATCATAAAAGCAGCATCTAAGCTTTTAAAGAGATTTTATTTGTAGCATAAATGTATTCACTAAATGTAGTTGGACTATAATACCTGGAGCAAGCTGTAACCCGTTAGCATCTCCATTCATCTCAATGGCAGTTGGTCTCACTGACGCAGGATGTGATTAGAAGTGAATCTTCAATGGATAAAGAAGCTTTTTTTCTTTTTCTTTTTTTGCACCTCCATCATTTTAACCACGTTGGTTCAACAATCAGTGCTGGTTAGATTACTTGCAAATTGTAATTCATTACTGATTCCAAATTACATGACAAAAAGTATAGTCAGTTACATAATACATACACATTTTTCACATTTTGGCCCGGTTTCACAAACAGGGTTTAGATTAAACCAGGACTAGGCCTTAGATAAATTAAGATATTTAAGCAACTTTTACAAAAATGCCTTAGAAGAAAACATTAAGGTGTGCATCTTGACACAGAACAATGACACTGACATATTTTAAGATATGTCAGAGCAAGATATTTTCAGTTGAGACAACTCAAACATGCATTTTAGTCTGGGACTAACTGGGGGTTTAGGGAATATACTGTAGTTAGATTACTTTTAGATTAATTTTGATTTACATATTCATCACATTGATTTAAATAGGATAATCCTGCACCATATTGATATAATAATACAATATGAAGTGAATTAAACACTACATTAAAGTTTCCTAAACTGGGGTTCATGAAGGAACTGCAGGGGGTTCGTGAGTTTAATGAAAAATAAGTATTATGAATAATTTATTTTGTGAATAAAATGTAATCATGTAACCAATGATAAAGTAACTGTAATCTGATTACGGGTATGTAATATAATCTAATTACAAGTATTTACATTTTGGAGTCTAATTATGTAATCCAGATTACATGTAATCAGTTACTACCCAGCATTCTCAACAATATAGGATGATTGTAGTCTTGCTGTAGTCCTAAAGACCTAATTTTGTTTGTGAATGTTCATTTGAACTATGATTTTGGGAAAAACCGAATTGTTGAAATATGTCAGTAAAGATGAAATTTTTGGGAAATGCACCACTGGTCGGGATTAAACTAAATTAGCATTGTTTTGCCAGTGCTACTGACCCAGTGTTTTCACTTTTTAGTAAAATACACATATAAATATTTTTTTCTGCATATTAAACTGGAATAGGAGAAAGTAATTTATCACTTCATCTTTAAAACACTGAGATGAAATTATGTAAATACCAAGTATTCATTATTATGTCTTATTTTTAGCAGGGATTCAAACCCACATAAAGGGCGGTGAGGAGAGTAAAGCTATAGAACCAAATTCTCACAGTACAGTTGTGCTGAAATCACATTTACTCTCCCTCGCTCTCTCATAATATCTATCATGTGTTCCTTCATTTCAACTCTATTGATCCAAACATATTGATTTTTTATGCTCACAAAATGACTTTTACCAGCTTTGCCGTTAGGTGTGGTTATGCAGGCAGCTGTGAGAGAGAAAATCTGCTCTGAAAGATGGATAATTTTTGTCCGCAGCTAAAATGAAGACATAGATTATGTTGTTTCAGGTGGAGTTTTGTCATTTTAATTGTGCTTATATCTTTACTTTACTCAAAGTGATTTGGTGCAAGAGAAAATTTTGAGAGATTTTCCTGACCCGCTCCACAAACAAACGACTCCTGCGTTGGAAAAGATGGTTATCTCGAACTGAATCATCACTTGAAAGGGCCATATCACTCAGATGACCTGCTTTTGAGAGTCACATATTTTTATCTCGCGTTCAGATGTTCCCAGATCAGACATATGATATTCCTTACCACAATGGGATCCTTATAGGCCATTCCTGCAGGTTGTGATTTTATCGCTGGATGTCGTCAGTCTCTATATTTATTGGTCAAAGTGGGTGTTCTTACTGCACACATCATCTGATCATGAATGGGATGTAATCCCTGGTAAAATATTGTAGATAACTAAATTAAATGAAAACTAAATTAAAATTAAAGAATTTATATAGTAAATAGATTTAAAACAATTCTTACACTTTAACACAGTCCTTTAGAAGAAGCATTAATGCAATCCAATAATTATCCTAGAATACTAAATGAACAAAAAAGTGCTAACACATTTCATTTACTTTATTTTATATGGTAGGCCTACTAATGGCAGAAATCATAATGTTCTTTTTTCACCTACACATTGCCATATAAAGAGCATATACAGTATTTCTGTTACAGAATACAGGTACATCTCAAAAAATAAGAATATCGTGAAAAAGGTCAATATTCTTTGTCACTCATTTCAGAAAGTGAAACCCATATATTATATAGATTCATTACACCGAGTGAAATATTTCAAGACTTTATTTCTTGAAATTTTGATGATTATGGCTTACAGATAATGAAAACCCTAAATTCAGTGTCTCAGAAAATTAGAATATTACATAAGATCAATAAAATAAGGATATTTTAAACAGAAATGTCAGGCTTCTGAAAAGTATGTTCATTTCTATGCACTCAATACTTGGTAGGGGCTCCTTTTGCATGAATTACTGCATCAATGCGGCGTGGCATGGAGGCAATCAGCCTGTGGCACTGCTCAGGTGTAATGGAAGCCCAGGTTGCTTTGATAGCGGCCTTCAGGTCATCTGCATTGTTGGGTCTGGTGTCTCTCATCTTCCTCTTGACAATACCCCATAGATTCTCTATGGGGTTCAGGTCAGGCGAGTTTGCTGGCCAATCAAGCACAGTAACACCATGGTCACTGAACCAGCTTTTGGTACCTTTGGAAGTGTGGGCAGGTGCCAAGTCCTGCTGGAAAATGAAATCAGCATCTCCATAAAGCTTGTCAGCAGAAGGAACCATGAAGTGCTCTAAAATTTCCTGGTAGATGGCTGCGTTGACTGTGGACTTCAGAAAACACAGTGGACCAACACCAGCAGATGACATGGCAGCCCAAATCATCACTGACTGTGGAAACTTCACACTGGACTTCAAGCAACATGGATTCTGTGCCTCTCCACTCTTCTTCCAGACTCTGGGACCTTGATTTCCAAATGAAATGCAAAATTTACTTTCATCTGAAAAGAGGACTTTGGACCACTGAGCAATAGTCCAGTTCTTTTTCTCCACAGCCCAGGTATGACGCGTTGTTGTCTCTGGTTCAGAAGTGGCTTGGTAGCCCTTTTCCTGAAGACGTCTGAGCGTGGTGACTCTTGATGCACTGACTCCAGCTTCAGTCCACTCCTTGTGAAGCTCTCCCAAGTGTTTGAATCAGCTTTGCTTGACAGCATTCTCAAGCTTGCGGTCATCTCTGTTGCTTGTGCACCTTTTCCTACCCAAATTCTTCCTTCCAGTCAACTTTGCATTTAATATGCTTTGATACAGCACTCTGTAAACAGCCACACCTTTCAGTATTGACCCTCTGTGACTTACCCTCTTTGTGGAGGCCGTCAATATTCGTCTTCTGGATCATTGCCAAGTCAGCAGTCTTCCCCATTATTGTGGTTTCAAAGAACAAGAGATTTTATGCTGTAGGGATTATCATTAAATGAAACTCAAATGTAAATATTCTAATATTTTGGGATATACATTTTTGACTTTCATGAGCTGTAAGATCTAATCATCAAAATTAAAACAAACTTTTGAAATGTTTTACTTTACATGTAATGAATCTAAAATATATGAAAGTTTCACTTTTTGAAATAAGTTACAAGAAAAAATTTACTTTTTATTTTACAGACTTTTTTCTCACAATAGATATAAAATGCAAGATATAAACTCTGAAAAAAGTCAGAAATGCAAGATTCACAATTGAGAGATATAAACTCCCAATATTTCAGACTTTTTCTTGCAACTCTGACTTTTTTCATCTGAATTCGGAGTTTCCATCTTGCAAGTTGCGACAAACTGCAATTTATTTATTTTTTCTCAAGTTATATCTCACAATCTGGACTTCTCAGGATTCCAAGTTAACATCTCACAATTCAGATTTTTTTTCCTCAGAATTCTGAGTTTATGTCTTGCAATTATGAAAAAGTCAAAATTGTGTGATAAAAAGTTGCAATTACCCTTTTTATTTATTTATGAAATTTTTTGTGGTGGAAATGAGCTATCATAACAACAAATCTGTAACTTCGCTGATTTAAGTCTCGCAGCTAGTTGTAAACTGGTAAGTAAATTGGGAATAAGACTATACTGGTTGCACTATAGGCAAATACTGTTAAAACGCTAAACAAAACTTTCTCATGAGAGTCATTTATTCTGTAATTAGATTGATCTGTTTGATCTGTAATTAGTCTGTTTAGATTCACTAAAAGAACCAGCTCACTGAAGTGATTCGTTCAGAAATCAGACTACACTGATCGCGCTGTATGCTTATAAAGAGCCAGCTCATAAGGGTCATTCATTTGGGAGCCTTACTACACTGGTCACGCAGCATACTTATGACCAGCTCATAAAAATTGTTTGGTAATCAGACTTCTATGGACACAATGTCTGTTTTGCTCAGTAGTTTCAGTAGCAATGTTGCGACAACACTGAATAAATAGCACAGGAGAATCTATCAGACTATTTTAGCATAGTGTTTCGTCCATATCACTGGAAGACCACTTATGGGAATCATTAACAGAACCTCTATTATTTTTTTAATGATACAGTATCTCAATAAGAATGTAGATGATTTCTAGATCTATAGCATTTCATTCTCTCCTCGCCCACCTGGGTCCTTCATTAGTTTTACTGCTCTGGTAAATGCTCAGACAGCAGCGAAAATAATGACCCGTGTCCTTGACCCGTCTACTGCCGTGGCCGGTCCTCTGCAGGATTTTACAGCTATATATATTTTTAAAGGAAAATAAATTGTGACATAATAATGATCACACAAGGTCACCAAAGTACGTGCTATTAAATAAAGCTCAAAACGTCACACAAATTAAAAGCATTTGCATAATTATATTCAGGAATATGATTTGCCAAAGGGATTTAAGATAATTTATTGTACTATAGCTTTTGTCAATCTTACCCTCATTTTTCTATAGTAGATTTTAAAAAATGCCATGCAACATCTAATTTCAGTCTTTATTTTTCAGCCTTATAAGAAAAAAGAACAAGTCATGCACACAAAAAACAATCAACTATGCCTTCATTTCTGAAGTTCATTGAATCTGTCAGGCTGATATGAGGAGCATGTCAGAACATATTATATAGCTATATTTTTAAACAAGGCCTCGCAGTTATCACTAACCAGTTTTGATTTGTCTGTAGTTTAATGCATTAGAGCCATGCAATAATTATGCAGATGATGCATGTTATTCATTTAGTTGCATTACAGAGCAGTTCAGCATGGTATCTGTCAGAGCTCATGCATTTTGGATGTGCACTGATGTCATGATCAGTCAACCTGTATTAATTTCAGGGGTGCAGTGAGTTACTCTAAACAGTCTTTATGCAAAAGTGGACTGATGACTAAATGCAATTCCACATAGTATGATATACTACATTACTATGATCAAAATACACAAAACTGGAACAGCAAAATCACTGGGAACTCCCTCATAGCCTGTGATCAACTAACCCGCTGATGACCCTTAACCCTAATTAGCAGACAACTCTAATTAACAGGTGACCCTAATTATTGTCTAGTAAGTCAACAGCACACAATATAAGAGGAGGAGAGAGCAAGCATGTGAGTTTTCAGACTACGCATCTAAATTGTTCTCAGTAGTACTCCAGACCCTCAAGACTTAGGCTACGTCCACACGAAGACGGGTTTCTCTGTATCCGATCTTTTTTTTTGCTTCAAATTCCGTAAACACGGAGTCGTCTCAGGAAATATCTGCGTCCACACGGAATCACTGAAACCGACTGAAAACGATGTAGTACACATGCCAGACCAATATGTGGCGCTGTAATTCTGCCACAGAGATACACAAAAAAAACAGAGAAGACTTGGACCATGTGCGTAAACCTTGCGCGCTGAATATAAACTAACACACAAAGCAGAAGATTTTGCTTTAATAAAACTAATGAGCTCAGTAGGTTCTGCAGCACGAACACAGGCACGTAGTCTGACATTGTTGTTGTCGCTGTTATGTGACGTAGCGGTGTCTGATTAGGGGCGAGACGTGGGCTGATGAAGTCATCGTTTCAGAAAATATATGGATTCGCCGTCCACACGAAAACATGAAACCGGCAAAAATGATCGGTTTCACTCTTCGAAAACGCCGGTTTCGTGTGGACGAAACGCCTATACGGTAAAAAATGTATGCGTATACAGAGAAACCCGTCTTCGTGTGGACGGGGCCTAAGACTAAAGGTCTTTTATTCTCGCAATTCTGAGTTTGTTTTGAATTCTGGCTTCTCTCTTTTAACTTATGAGTTTGCAACTCACAACTGCAAGATACTCGCAATTGTGAGAACAAAAGTCAAACTCCGAATTGCAAAAAAAAAAAAAGTGAGAATTCGGTTTATATCTCGCAATTCTGACTTTGAACCTCTCAGAATCACAAGTTCATTTCTTGTATTTGTGAGCTGTAAACACAAAACTGCGAGTAAACGTTGACTTTTGTCACCAAAATGCAATGTGTGTTTACAACAGCAAGGTATGAACTAGCACTTCTGAGAAGAAAAGTCAGAATTGAGAGATATACTGTATATACACTCGCAATTGTGATAAAGTAAGAATTGTGAGATACAATGGGGCAAATAAGTATTTCATACACTGCTGATTTTTCAAGTTTTCCCACTTACAAAGAATGGAGAGATCTGTAATTTTCATCGAGACAGAATATTTAAAAAAATCCAGAAAACCACATTGTATGATTTTTGAATAATTAACTTCCATTTTATTGCATGAAATAAGTATTTGATACAATAGAAAAATAGAACTTAATATTTGGTACAGAAACCTTTGACGTTTCCTGTAGTTCTTGACCAGGTTTGCACACACTGCAGCAGGGATTTTGGCCCACTCCTCCATACAGGTCTTCTCCAGATCTTTCAGGTTTTGGGGCTGTCGCTGGGCAACACGGAGTTTCAGCTCCCTCCATAGATTTTCTATTGGGTTCAGGTCTGGAGACTGGCTAGGCCACTCCAGGACCTTGAAATGCTTTTTACGGAGCCACTCCTTAGTTTCCCTTGCTGTGTGTTTGGGGTCATTGTCATGCTGAAAGACCCAGCCACGACCCATCTTCAATGCTCTTACTGAGGGAAGGAGGTTGTTGCCCAAAATCTCGCGATACATGGCCCCATCCATCCTCCCCTCAATACGGTGCAGTCGTCCTGTCCCCTTTGCAGAAAAGCACCCCCAAAGCATGATGTTTCCACCCCCATGCTTAACGGTTGGGATGGTGTTCTTGGGATTGTACTCATCCTTCTTCCTCCAAACACGGCGAGTGGAGTCTATACCAAAAGTTCTATTTTGGTCTCATCTGACCACATGACCTTCTCCCATGCCTCCTCTGGATCATCCAGATGGTCTTTGGCAAACTGCAGACGGGCCTGGACATGTGCTGGCTTGAGCAGGGGGACCTTGCGCGCCCTGCAGGATTTTAATCCATGACGGTGTAGTGTTACTAATGGTAACCGTTGAGACTGTGGTCCCAGCTCTTTTCAGGTCATTGACCAGGTCCTCCTGTGTAGTTCTAGGCTGATCCCTCACCTTTCTCAGGATCATTGATACTCAACAAGACGAGATCTTGCATGGAGCCCCAGTCCGAGTGAGATTGACCTATCCTGTAGCCCATCCCAGCCTTGTGCAGGTCTACAATTTTGTCCCTAGTGTCCTTAGACAGCTCTTTGGTCTTGCCCATAATGGAGAGGTTGGAGTCTGATTGATTGAGTGTGTGAACAGGTGTCTTTTATACAGTAACGAGTTCAAACAGGTGCAATTAATACAGGTAATGAGTGGAGGATAGGAGGGCTTCGTAAAGACAAACTAACAGGTCTGGGAGAGCCAGAATTCATGCTGGTTGGTAGGTGATCAAATAAGTTAATTATTTAAAAATCATACAATGTGATTTTCAGGATTTTATTTTTATTTTTTTAGATTCTGTCTCTCACAGTTGAGGTGTACCTACGATGAAAATTACAGATCTCTCCATTCTTTGTAAGTGGGAAAACTTGAAAAATGGGCAGTGTATCAAATACTTATTTGCCCCACTATACAAAGTCACAATTACCTTTTTTATTTTGTGACAAAAAAACAATTGTAAAAAAATCTTACCTCAGATTTGCGAGAAAAAGTTGGTGCCGATAGCCTTGGGGACAGCACGCTGACATACAGCACCATTGTGCTCCGAGTGTCACGAGTTCAAGTCTCCGCTAGTGGACCTTTCCTGATCTCCAGCCCCCCCACTCTCTGCCTTCACTTCCTGTCATTAATCTATTGTCCTATCAAAGGCAAAAACACCAAAAATAAATCTAAAGAAAAAAAATATTACGGGTTTATATCTCATGATTCTGACTTTTCTTCTCAGAATTTGGAGAGATAAATAGACAAATAATGTTAGGACTGTTCCTTAAGAAAAAAAAAGTAAGCATTTTTTTTTTTTCATGTAAAGAAACCAAACCTCAGCATTCTGTGGGTTTGGTCGGGTTTTGTATGAGAGGTCTGACCCAACTCATTCACACTTAGAAAGAGTGGAAACCCTTCTCGGAGAACAGACAGATTAAAGAGTCCGACCCCTCGGGCCTCCATTTCATAGAGACAGAGTGTGGAGACTGTCACATATGTATTTGATAAAGGAAATTCACATACACACACACTTGAGCCGCACAGAGGAGAGAGATTACAGAAGATGCTGTTAAAAAGGAACCCGAGGCCTGTGCTGGGGTTTTTAACCTTGTTTTGGGGAGAGAAGTCTCTGCAGATGACAAACTGGCCCGTGGCATCAACAAGATGAAGTGATACTTCCACTGTCATATCAAAAAAGAGCAACTTCAAGCCCCGTCCCTCTCAGACAAACAGACAGAGGGAGAGGAGGAGCACTTTATGCCCGAGGACATTTCTAGATCAGAGATGGTCTTTCATCCGTTGAGGATCTTTGTGTTACCGACTCCTCACCTGCTCAGCTGAGACCACATGGATGTCTGCATTGCTGGACACCCCGAGGGACGTGTTGACTCAGGGTCTGTCACTCAGGAGAATTTTCCTGGTTGGTTCCGATTTATGGCAGAAGACACTGGGAGATGTTTTAGTCTCGAATAGCTGAATTTTTGACGCTAATATGAAGTCTGGTCCAGCTTTTTCTGGCCACGAACCATCAACTTGGACAGGAAGAGGCTGTCTTGATTGACGTATACAACAAGTTGTTGACAAATAAGTAGAGAAATACTTTGCAACTCAACTAACAAAAATATGTTCTAGAAACGTTGTGCCAATGTTCCCATAAAGTTATGAAAATGTATTTCTTAATATTCTATGAATGTTCAAAATGTCCAGTTTTTGAAAGGTTTTAAAAATGTTTTTATTACGGGGACACAGCTCAACTTTCTGTAACAAGTAGTAATATTCAAACATTCAACTGAAATGTTTCAGAAAAACTTTCCATAATGTATAAATAGCATTTTTGTGTTAATATTTTGAGGACACTAAAAACATTTGTACATAATTTTGAGAGAACCAGAATGTTAGCCATAGTTCTGAGAATGTTCCCTGTTAATGTTCCCTAGTTCGAATTGAATAATTTAATATGATTAATTATTTAAATAAAATAATTATATAAAAGTGTAGCCATCCTAGCCAACGTGACACCTTTAACGGTATACTAATACTTCTAAGACTGGTGCTTGAATTTTGAGAATTTTTTTGTCTACAATACAAGTCTGTCAGTGTGCAATCTAAGGCTAAAGGCTCCTGACTTGTGAGAAATGCTCTCTGCTAATGAAAAAGGAGGTGGACTGGAAGAAACTCTTGTGTCTTGCAGACATAATTTCCTCACTGAAAATTCCTCTTTTATCTTTATTTCAATAAGCTGTTGAGCTTCTGAGAGTGTTTGAGGGTTTTGAGTGCGCCATGGCAGGACTGCAGTGGAGTTTAATAAGAACAGTAATCTCTAATGGTTCTCCGCTGTGGATGAGGGTGGTAATATTAAACACGATGAGGCCCCCTGGTGGAGCCTGACAAACTGCAGGAGCTCCACCCAAAAGCGGCAGTCAGCTGACTTACGTGTGTCCGTGATGAAGCCATTGCTGGCTGCGTGTATGACAAACTATCACATGTTCTGGCCACCATCTGTAGAGCAGAAATGGGTCTGGCAGAGAAATCACCGCGAGATGACAGACATCAAACCAATTAGAGGATGGATGTAGCGGCCTGAATGCACTGGATTTCTGTGATGCATTAAAATGAATAAAATTATCCTTCATTCACACCATAGTCACAATAAAGATAATGCAGAATGACCCAGATTCAACCAAACACACCACACCCAACACACTGTTGAGGGAATATCACTGAGTAAAGCACTCAGACATGGAGAGAGAAAGAGGGGGGGGGGGGAGTAAAGCAGAGAACATTAGTTAAATGTGTTTTACAGGAAATTATTAGGACAGAAGCATAATCCGGACTGGAACTTGTTGCAGACCAGACTTGAATCATGAGGCTTGTAGAAAAACATTCAATATGGCAGCTGTAAGTTGAATAGTGAATGAACATCGGTAAACAGAAGCGCTTTGCTAGCGGGTAAATGGGCGAACTTACCCAAGCGCATCAAATGCATATGAGATTAACCAGATTTATTCACAGCATAAATGTTAATATTATAGTTAACATCTGCACAAAATGAGGCAGAAGTTATGTACTAGTAAAAATGTGCTGTCACTGTCACTGTGGTCTATATTCCTCCATATGCTAATGTTAGCATCGCTCACAATCACTTGCTAACAATTGTAAACAAATTGCAGCGGGACTACCCTGACGGGGCACACATCATTTCTCTGGACTTCAACAAGGCATGTTTAAATTCTGTGCTTCCACATTTCTACCAACATGTAAACTGTGCTATAGCGGTAGTAATACTCTGGATAGTGTTTATAGTAACATTAAACATGCATATAAAGCAGTTGCACTTTTGCATTTAGGTCTGTCTGACCACCTCTCCTTGAGCCTGACCCCTGCTTATACACCTCTTATAAGGACTACCAAGCATGCACTAAAATGTAGCCCGAAGGTGCTCTCACTCAATCGCAGGATTGCTTTGCAAACACTTGCTGGGACTTGTTCTATCAAGAGGACTTGGAGAAGTTTATAGAGACTGTGCTTTTCTATATTAAGTGCTGCATGGACAATGTTACAGTTGACAAACACATCCGGATATTTCCAAACCAAAAACCCTGGATGACAAGCAAGATATGTTGTCTCCTCAAGAAACGTAACACCACCTTTAGGTCTGGGGATAAGGCACGGTACAGCACTGCTAGAGCTGACCTCAGAAGAGGCATCAAGGAGGCAAAGTATGACTACCTCTGTGGTGTAAAAACACAAAAACAAACAAGTATATTATAATAATAGAGACAAGACAAAGGTTGTCTCAAAGTGCAAAAATTGTAGAGCAGCATATTAACTGGCGCAAGACAACTCATGGAACATGTGGCAAGCAATTCGGCACATTACCAAGTACAAACGCAGCACAAACAGCAATGTGAATGGGGACGCCTCACTGTGCGAGCAGCTAAACTGCTTCTTTGCCCGGTTTGAGGCAAATATGCCTGTCTTATCGTCTTCCTCCCCACCTGACTCTGGTTCCTACATACTCACGCTGCAGGAACATGACGTGAGCCGTGTGCTGAGGACAATAAACCCTAGGAAGGCTACAGGACCCGATGAAGTGCCAGGTGCTCCAGACCTGTGCTGATCAGCTTGCTAGGGTCTTCACTAGGATCTTTAACATTTCCCTGTCACTAAAATCTGCCACCATCATCCCAGTCCTTAAAAAGCAAGACTCTACGGATTTGAACAACTACAGGCCAATTGCCCTTACTCCCATCATTATGAAGTATTTTAAAACAACTGGTCCTGTATCATACCTTTTGATCCATATCAGTTTGCCTATAGGGCTAAACGAGCCACCGAAGATGCCATTGCCTTGGCTATCCACTTAGCTCTGCACCATCTGGAACACGGGCAAAGCTATGTAAGGATACTTTTCATTGACTTTAGCTCTGCTTTTAAAACCATCGTACCAGACATTCTCATGGACAAACTGTTGTACCTAGGCTTTCACCAATAATCTGTACATGGATCAAGGACTTTCTGACGAACCGTTCCCAACATGTTAAACTTGGCTTCCACAAATCGACATCCATTACACTGGACATTGGAGCCCCCCAGGGCTGTGTACTGAGCCCGGTCTTGTACATTCTGTATACACATGACTGTTCACCTGTCCATCCTTCTAACTCCATTATTAAGTTCACGGATGATACAACCGTAGTTGGTCTCAGATGGAGATGAATCTGCATACCGAGAGGAGATCCAAAGACTGGCGGCCTGGTGCTCAACAAACAGCTTGGTTCTGAACACCTCTAAAACCAAAGAACTGATAGTGGACTTCAGGAAGAAGCGAGACTCAGTCCCTGCCCTACTCTACATTAATAGAGAACGCGTGGAGAGAGTGGAGACCTTTAAATACCTAGGTGTCCTCATATCTAGCGATTTATCCTGGGCAGCCAATACCACCGCTATAGTTAAAAGAGCACGACAGAGACTCCACTTCCTGAGGGTGCTTAGGAGAAATAATATGGAAAGGAGACTGCTCATCCGCTTTTATCATGCAACAGTCGAGTCTGTTCTGACTGTATAACAGTGTGGTATGCAGGCTGCTCCGTGGCTGACAAAAAGTGACTTCAGGGAGTGGTGAGAACGGCAGAGAAAATCATTGGCTGCCAGTTGCCACCATTGGAGGATGTTGCCTCTACACGCTATCTTAGCAGGGCACAAAACATCACAAGAGACTGCTCCCATCCCGGTCATGGCCTGTTTGAATTGCTGCCATATGGCAGACGCTACAGATCAGCCAAAATTCACACAAGCAGATTCAGAGACAGTTTCTTTCTGAGAGCTATAAACATCTGAACCTGAACAATTATCTACACTAAAATGGCATTGCACACTGATCAGTTAATATGCTGTTCTACAATTTTTGCACTTTGAGACAACCTTTGTCTTGTCTCTATCATTATATTATACTTGTACGTTTTTGTGTGTTGTGTTTTTACACCACAGAGGTGCTTTAAGAATTTCGTTGTTTGCTCTGCTTGCAATGACAATAAAAGTTATTCTATTCTATTCTATGTTCATGAGAGAGTGGCGTCCAGCGGATGACGTAGGATGTAACTGTAGCGTAAGCTCCAGTGAGAATATGCTAGTCTCACAACCCTGTTGAAAAAAACAGCATCAAAAACCAGCATCAAAACCAGCGTCATCCGCTGGCTGGTTAGGTATGTAATGGAGCATGGCTGTTGGTTTGAGCTGGTTTAAGCTGGTCCTTAGCTGGTCGTGAGCTGGTTTAAGCTGGTCAAGAGATGGCTTAAACTGGTCATGTGCTGGTCCTAAAATGGTCCTGAGCAGGAACTAGTTGCTTAGGAACAGCTTAGGACCAGATAAGAACCAGCTTAAACCAGCAGCCATGTTTCAAAACATACCTAACCAGCATATACTATTTTTTTTCAACAGGGAAGAACCAAGTTTTGTTTACTGGTTTTGAAAACCAGTCTCTTCTTGGCTTATATTGAAATCCTCATACATTTTTATTTACAAATCCTTGTTTTGCACTTCTAATTCATGACTGGTGTTTTGTTTTGATCTCTCCTCTGTGCTTCCGCATTCATCATTGTGTTCGCCTACGTCGTAGATCATCTGCTGTACACCACTTTCTTGTGAGCTCGAATATGACAGTGAGCCAAAGCTAAAGATTATGTTTTGTAAAGTTTTAAATATGGATATTTTTCTTACACAAAAGTATCAATTAGCTTCAGAAGGCCTTTATTAACCCCTCAGAGCCGTGTGGAGCACTTTTTATGAAGGATGGATTAACTTTTTTTGGGCTTCAAAATCTCAACCCCCATTCACTGCCATTATAAAGCTTGGAAGAGCCAAGACATTTTTTAATATAACTCCAATTGTATTTATCTGAAAGAAGAACGTCATATACACCTAGGATGGCTTGAGGGTGAGTAAATCATAGGGTAATTTTCATTATCTGTTTAACTGAACTTTTTACTATAGCCACCTAGCCTACATGTAGACATATTATGTAACATATTTTATGTTTGTTTACAATGTATTCATCTGCTACCAATAAATGTCAAACGAAGAGTTTCCAATTCCCTCTTAAAATTTGGCAACTTTAGCCAAAATGGCTGTTGAGTGCATCGATTTGCCTTAAAGGAACCGTCAGTTTCTTCACAGCTGTAGTGCCTCCTGCATGCAGCACGTGTCTGAAACCTCTCATCCCGTTCGCACCATGTGACGTGGGTCAGTCAGAACACTAAACCACACTTACATGTGATTGAAAGCCAGATTGACATCCAACCCTCAGGACTTCTGGTGTCACGTGTGCTCAAACCGAGTGTTCTGGAAGAGTTCTGGGACGTTTGGTTTGAGCGTTGTGCGATACTCAGAGCGTATCCAAACCCTGCTGAGATGGTGTGAGAGTTTAAATTAGCCTGCTGGAGATGCCCACACTGCACACACATTAGTATATACTGTCATAAATCCTGCCAAAAAAGCTTCTAGAGAAACCAAGACTAATCAGATCTGCACTTAATGTCTATATGCATGCGGTATGGTCAGAATAGCATACTAATTTAGTGCTCAGATTAATTTTGCAGCATGCGGCATGTAAACTGCACACAGTATCCTGTTTTTTGTACTGTATGCATGAGAGACTACCTACTACATCTGCCGAACTATGCACACTGCCGAATTAAACATGCAACACAGTGGCAACAATGAAGCATACTACTGCATACGGCATCAATGCATACGACATACTGATAAAACATTATAACAAAAAAAATAATATATATATATATATATATATATAGTACATAAAGTATGCTAGCATTAGGCAATGTCTGTACTTATTAGGTGAAAGGCATACTAAAATACAATTTGAACTTTGTATATAGTTGCATTTGTACTGTGCTGTATACTAATGGAATAATTCATAAACCAAAATGTGCAACATACAACTAGTGTGCACCGCAAGGAGTATTATATCCCACATTGCAATGTGTTCACCATGCTAGTGTATTACATTTTTAGTTCACACGTTATTTTAAGGTGCAATTCTCTTTATAAACAAACCATTAACAATCACTTTTGCCTCAATAAACTCCTAATTTGCTGCTTATTAATAATTAGTAAGGTAGTTGTTAAGCTTATGTATAGGGAAGGATTAGGGATATAGATTATGGTCATAAATATTAGTAAAATATTTAGTATATTTGGTGTCATTTTACAATTGTACTGTCAAATAATTTTTTTTTTTTTTTTAATACTTGATTTTTTTCACCACGGAATATTACAATAGTAATATTTAATTTTTATTGAGCAATAATAATAATAATCATCATTATAATTGTTTATTATTACTATTATTATTATTATTATTGTTGTTGTTGTCAAATTGATGTATAACGTGGCCAATATATATATTTTTTCTGTCAAATAAAACTATTATATTATTTTTATTAAAATGAGTGGTATACTCATTTTTGTTTCACAGTGAAATGTTACAATAGTAATATTTACAAAAGTAATTTATTTATATAATTACAACATTTTTGGCAGGAGTACAAACAAACACAACAACCCTTGAACTTTTCTTTCTTTTTCATATTTTAAATTTCATTATTTTTAATCAGAAAAATTTCGGTTAGGATTTTTCCCCCAAATCAAGTAGCCCTACCAAGACCCATTATTTCCAACTGGCTAGTCGTTTAGGTATAGGGTTTAGTGGGAGGGGTATTCTCATTCTAGAGAGATCTAATTGGGCAAAAATCTGTGTAGTGCAGGATGAGTCATCTATTTATTTATTTTCAGTTTCACAGATAAGAAAGTCTGTACATTTAAAATGTGTATATCTGCTAAAGGCTACTTATACCAACTTTTAGAAGTATATTAGCATACAGAGGGCTTAACAGAGCTTACAGACAATAACTGAAAGCCACAGAACTCAGAATTTTGTCAGTATGCCATTAAATACACTAATACTTCATTTCAAACACAGCCATGGTTTGACTAGCCTGTCTTGAATGTCTCCTGATTGGATTTCATATCTCTTAGCCTTCAGTGCTAGGCGTCTCACACACCAGCAAAGCTAAATTAAAGGCTGCTGCAGTGTCTTCATCTGACTCTGTGAGCACATCAGACAGAATAAAATAATGTTAACACATTCACACTGCAGAACATCGGGTTATCAGGAGGAAATATCCAGTGTCAAAAATAAACTAATATCTCCAAGTGTGTCTGATGTTTGCAGAGATCATCTTGGTTTTAGTGTGTGTTTACGCTGGTGACAGTTCTGTACGCCCGAGGGCTTTTGTGTGTGTGTGTTTGTAATGGTGTGTGAATGCTAGCGGCAAAGGGACAAGTTTAGCGACTCTTAATTAGCTGCTGAATATTTTACACTGTTGACACACAGACAGTGTGTAAAAAATCAAACTCTGTAAAAATCAGTGTATGTTTAATTAGACTGTAAAGAAACAAGGTGGATTCCTGATCTAGCGCTTGCTAGCTAACTGATGCAAATTGCTAATGTAATAATAATTATTTCCAGGGAGCGTTCTCACAACTGTCACTAGCATTTGTTTTTAAAAGTTATGATATATTAGGACAAAATTCTCCAAAAGTAATGTTTATGGAATGTTTTTATAATTTTATTAATATTTCATAGGCCCTATATTCTAAACACTGACAGAAAACATTCTGTGATCAACATTCTTGGATCATCCTTGGATGGTATTATTTGTACTTGATGAACATTGAAAGAAATGTTTTAAAAATAACGCCATATCTTGACAAGAAAATTGTAACATTATTTAACAGTGTTCAAGTAACGCTATATTTTGGGTGAAAACAAAGTTAGTAGAACATTGTAAGAAACGTTTTAAATAACAATTATATCGTAACCTTTAAATAGCATTATATCACAACAATAAAACTGGCCATTTTAATGTTTTTAGAATAAACAAATAAACGTTCAAATAACATTATAATTTGGGCGAAAAAGCAATAAACGTTTTTGCAAATTTGAATAACGTTATAATCACAACAAGAAAACTGGCCATTTTAACGTTTTTAGAAAATGAAAAATAGATGTTCAAAATAATATTTCTAAAGAGTTAGTAGAACATTGTTAGAAACATTTATGTAATCTTTAAATAATGTTACATCAAGAAAACTGGACATTTCCTTTAGCATTCTAAGAATATAAAAAATAAGCATTCAAATATTTTGGGTGAAAATAATGTTGGTAGAAGAATTATTTTTGTAACATTTAAATAACATATCTTGACCCATAAACTGGACATATTCATATTCTTAGAGTATTAAAAACTGATGTTCAAATAACTTTCTATTTTGGGCAAAAATAAACATAAAATAAAAACGTTTTTGTAACATTTAAACATGTTATTGTCATGATATGTTTAAATGTTACAAAAACTTGTTTTTGTTTTTTAATAACATTATATCACAACAAGAAAATTGGCCATTTTAATGTTTTAGAAACATTTTAAAACAATATTCCCACAGCGTTTTTATAATCTAAATTTGTTGTTTGAATTGTGCTATGGACAAAAACGATAACTCAAATCAAAGTTTTATTGAGGAGAGGTGACTTGCATTTTTTTTATGCCAGGGTTGGATGATGAATTAGAAAAATCCCATAGCCTAACATTGAAGGCAGGACCAGAATAGCATAAGACTTTCATAATGTATAACAACCAAACCACATGCAGTGATCTTAGGACAAAATTAAAACAATATTTATAGCTCCATAAAATTTTGATACTGATTTTATCCAATAGAGATGTTAGTGGTGCACAAAATCCCCAGACATGGGTTAAACAGGGTAACCCAGAGAGAGAGAGTGAGGAGAATGATTTTCTTGCTTTGCTGGAAAGCTGTAGAGACTCCTGGTGTAAAAGTGCAGAAATCTCTGAAGTGCATAGACACTCAGACAGAGAGACGTGGCCTCGGGAGGGAGCAGCCCTCTTTCAAAACACACTTTAAGTGCTTTTCAGGGCTGCAGCTACAAACAGCAATTTGCATCAGTCCAGACCATTTCAGCCCCTTGACGAGCGCCACAGCACTGCAGTGAGAGATAATAACAATTATGACTTTAAATATTGCTTAATACCGGAAAACTCCATTTTTTTTTAATTTTCTGAAGGAAATGTGCAAATTATTGGCTCACACAAACCTCACCACTTCAGTCTCTGCATATTCAGTTCTACTGTGCAGTTGTTATAATGTCCTGAGGGACTTTTAGCACGTTGTGGTATAGTTGCCAGATCATTGCTGCTGTATTTGCATAGCTAAAGTGCTTCAAATGGTTTTTAGTACCGTAATTGTTAGAATGGCCAAGGATAAGCATTCTCCCCTAAAAGTGATCGGAGAGACTAAGTTGTAGAGACTTGAAACTTGGAGGGATGGTAGTACTTACACCGTCTACAATGTCACCAGGGCACACCCCAATCGGCCTGATGGGGGCACTACAGCGATCAAATGTACGAAAACGCTCATATCTCCTAAACCGTCAGTCGTAGGCTCAAGTGTCCATTTTGGATTTTTTGAAAAACTTACTTTTGCCAACTAGTCCTAGGCTTTTCACCAAATTGGAACCAACCCAGTGCATAAAGTTTCTCTGGAGAGTGAATAATCAATAATTATCAAAAAATAGAAGATGAACTTTCAACTCACTTTTGCGATAGGACGCCAAAACATTCGTATGGGTGGAGCCGTTTTTAATAAAAACGCCTATAACTTTTGAAAGGAAAGAGATATTTTCACCAAACTCAGAACACTTATGTAAGATCTCAAGCTATGATCACAGTGTAAAAAAATAGTGGAGTTTGGCCACTTGGTGGTGCTATAAGAAGGAAAAATACATAAAACAACTACGAATTCTGATTGGCTTGAAAATTGGTATACAGTGTCTTTTTCCAAAGTCCAACAAGGGTCTATGAGGACATTTGCGTATCTCAAAAAATGTTTGAGCACCTATTAGACAAGGTTAACGAAGGCCGATCGAAATGAAACTCGATGTGCATGTTCAACTCATGACCCTAAAGGTCTATTAGAATTTTGAACAAAATCGGCCACTAGGTGGTTTTGCGCTTCTGTTATCGCATGGTGTTTCACACAATATTAATATCATTTGATAAATCTCCTCATACCAAGCAACTTTGCGTCAAGAGCCACTGCTGTCAATCAAATCATATGCTCAATTTTGAAAAAAACTACTTATGCAAACTAGTCCTAGGTTTTTCACTCAACCTTTTTCCCTCAAGCACTGCAGCACAATTCTCTGGACTCTCTAGGTCAATAAGTATCAAAAAATAAATAAATAAATAAAAGATTGCACTTTACCCTTTGGGTAGCTATAATGGGTTCATTTATAAATAGGGCAAATATACCCAAATATCTATAAATCCTAAGCAAAAACTCGAAAAACACGAAACTAGGTGAGAACATGCCTCAGATGATTCTAAACAAGCACGCAAAGCATTATGGACCGTAGGTGGCACTGTAACAGATAAAACGGCTTCAAAAACACTATATTTCTTTAGTAAATGACCTGCAATTGCCAAAAAGCTCTTTTTAATAATTTATTTAGCTGGTTAGAGGCATGTTAAATAATATTAGGGCTTTTCACACTGTGCTTAAGACCAGGTTAAACACCGCTTTTAACCCCGGGTAAAGTCATTTTCCTTATGTGCTAAAATGTCTTAAAGCACTTGAACCCCAATAATTGCTGTTTGCAGTTCTATTTTGTATTATTAATTGTAGACCAAAAGCATGTAGTCATTTATAAAAAGCACATTTTGGAGTAGTATTAAAGGGATAGTTCACCCAAAAATTAAACGTATGTGATCATTTACTTGTGATTATTTAGAGTTTATTCCAAGCCTTTTTGCTGTTGAATACAATAGATATTTTGAAGATTATGGTAACCAAAAGGTTCCATAGTATTTTTCTCCTAGTATGAAAGTCAGTGGCTACCAGCAACTGTTTGGTTACCCAGATTTCTTCGAAACCTTCGAAACTCATATAGGTTTTTGTAAGTAAATGATGACAAAATTAAAAATTTTGGGTGAACTGTCCCTTTAATATCTGTAGCACAAACAGAAAATTTATACTTTTAGTATGATGAATTGTGATGGTGATTCTTACATTAGAAAATACCGCTAATTACCTGACATTTCTGAAGTGTAGAACAGAAATGCAACCTGAACTGCGATGAGAAACGAGAGAGACAGAAAGAGAGAGACATAATTAGAGTTTCGCAGTCGATCTCCAGCTCTCCTGGCGGTGAGAATTTCCTGCAGGTCTGGATTTGCAGCTCTGGATGGTTCTATTTTGGGAGTCGTGTGTCTGTTTGGCCCGGTTCCTGCGGTTCCTGTTGAGCGGATCTTCTGCTCGTGCAGCTATACGCGCCATTTCTCACCCTGGCACTCAAATTTACATCCTGCCTGTTTTCCGCCTGACCTGCTTTTCTCATTGGCTGCTTCTGCCCTCTGCCAAATGACTAACTAAATTCAGCCCAACTAAAACTCACAACGAGGAAATTCATCGGATGTTGACCGGCAAGGTCTTCTCTTTCGGTGACTTGTCTTGCATTCTCTCTGAAACATAAACAGAGGATATTTTCTTCATTAAAACAATTTCTTACTTGGAGCTCTGCTCAAATTTCCTCTAATAAATACATACACACAGGCAGGTGGTTTGAACACACTGTACAGGATTTTTTCATCTCACTTCAAAATTTTCCCAATTTCATTGAAATTCTTGTATTATCTAGAGACATATTTTAATGTTCAGAGGTTAATGTTTCATTGCTCAGAAGTTCTGCTGTAGTTCGACTTCAGATGTTTCTTCAAAAAAATCCTGAGGGAAATAAAAATAGGCACAAAGGAGATACTAGTTGACATACAGTAAGAAAATAATAATAAAAAAAAAAAACATTTCTGACTTTTATTTGCACATTTTGGTTTCAAATCTGAGCACAGTCTGAGACATTAAAGGGACAGTTAACCCAATAATGAAAATTTTGTCATCACTTATTCGCCTGCATATTGTTTCAAACCTGTATGAGTTTCTTTCTTCTGAAACAGTTGACGGTAGCCATTGATTTCCATAGTATGGTGAAAATTTACTATGGAAGTCAATGGCTACCAGCAACTGTTTGGTTAGCAAAATTCTTCAAAATACCTTCTTTTATGTTCAACAGAATACAGAAAGCCGTGCAGGTGTGAGAGTTAATAAATGATGACAAAATGTTTGCGTGAACTACCCCTTTAAGATCTCCTCAGAGGAGACGTGAGATTTCGGGTCTTTTTCTCAGAAGAAACATCTAAGAGGTAATTTGCTCTCTGTTTAATATCTGTCTAGAAGAAACATTTCAGATATTCATGAGATTTGTTATTTTTTCTGTGTATCCTTAACTAATAACAAGTATTCAATAGACACTGTTTCCTTGATTAAGTGCGAATATGATTTTCCATCGAGAGCCTGTGAAATGCTGGAGGTTTCACAGCGTCTCTTATTGCTGTGGCATTCAGGAGGCCACACACACGCTGAACAGGTTTCTGTGATGTTTCTCATGCTGCTGGGATTCAAATGGGGAGCTTTATAACTGCAGTACTTTGCCATGACACATTTTCCTCAGATAAAAGCACATTTTCTCTGGTCTGACCTGAAAAAAAAGAATGACCTGGTGCCCCGTCTGCTGTTTTCGCTGTCTGTCTCTCATCACGAGTGTGTGTATGCGTGTGCATGGCACCAGTTTGATTTGGTTTGTGTTCGGTGGAGAGCGGAGCGATATTGATGGAATGTCCCCTGTAGCCCAGCAAATTTAATTTCCCCAACAGTCGTCCACATCCCACAGTTCTTAGTCTTAACACAATAACAGCTACCTGGAGCAGTTCTGCTTTTCTAAACACAGCCTGTATTTAAACAGTGGGCTTTTTCAAACACATTGTGTAGTGTGGATAACCCCCGTCAATGCCATGCTCACCTGAAGCTCTGAGATCGAAGAACCTACTGGGACTCCAGGCTAAGAAAAAAAAATGGTTACAGGGAGACACTGGCTCCTGTGATGAAACATTGATGAATAAATAAATAAATATAGAAACATCTATAAAACACACAGTATAAAAAATATAAGACATCTATGAAATCTCATATCACACACACATAATCGATTTTAGCATTCTGAAAATGTTACTTTTAAATGTTTTTCTTGGTTATGCAAACATTAAAGGAACATTCCAAGAAACATTATCATTTTGAAACCATCATGAAAACATTCAGAATTATTTTTAAACGTTCAAAACTTCAGAAAGATTCCATTTTATTATTCTAAAATGTTATGAGAAGGTTACATTTGAATGTTCTCTCAATGTTTTTATATTTAAATAACTTTTTTTCTTGGTTATGTGAACATTAGAGGAACATTCCATTTTCTAATTTTGAAGCCATTATGAAAATATTATTTCAGATTTTTTTGTAAATCTAAAAAACAAATGTATTAAAGAAGCTTATTCTTGGTAATGTCAATGTTAGAGGAACATTACATTGTATGATTCTGTTGAGAATGTTATATTTTAATGTTCTCCCAATGTTTACAACTGTCAGTCCTACCCGTGTGTGTCATGTGTTCCCACCTCTTGTTTCCTTATTTGTTTTTTTTCCTGTCCTTGTTTAATGTGATTATTAGTTTATTCTGTTCAGCTGTGTTTTAGTCATTATCCTGTGTATTTATAGTCCTGTCTATTCAGTTTGATTTTGTCTGGTCTACTCGTTACTCCCCGGTGTTCCTGTCTGTGTCTGTGTCTGTCTTGCCTTATTTGAAGTAAAGACTGTTATTTTGACTTACATCCTCATCTGCATGTTCCTCGTTCCTCCCTGCTGTGCGCACCGTGACAACAACACACATTTTATACCTAAATTATTATTTTTTATAATATATTATTCTTCTTAGTTATGGGAATGTTAGAGGAACATTTCATTTTTGCATTTTGAAACGGTTAAGAACTGTCAGACTGTGTCTCGTGTTTCCCCGCCTCTCGTGTCCATATTTGGCCTTCCTGTTCCTGTCCTCGTTCCCTGTAATCATTAGTTCATTAGTCCCTAGCCCTGTGTTTAATTACTCCACACCTGTTTCTGTTCTTCCTCGTTGATTTCCCTGTGTTCTTAAGCCCTGTGTCTCCCTGTCTCCCATGTCCAGTATTGTTTGTCTTTCCCCAAGCTCCTCGTCCCTTGTGTTGAATTTGAATAAATCTTGTGAGTGGAATTCTCTCGCCCGCCGCCGTTCGCGGCTCCTACGTGCCTGTTGGCAGAAGATATGGCAAGCCTGCCTGCCGAAGATAAGGCAAGACCGCCGCCCAAAAATATGGCAAACCCGCCTGCCGAAGATAAGGCAAGCCAGCCATACGAGAATGTGGCAAGCCCGCCAGATATGGACAAGCGCCCTTCAGTGCCTGCTCCTCGCAAGTGCCCTCCAGTGCCTGCTCTTCGCAGGTGCCCTCCTGCGTCTCCGCTGGTCCCGTCCAGCTCTCCGTCGACACCGCTGGTCCCGTCCAGCTCTCAGTCGTCTCCGCTGGTCCCGTCCAGCTCTCAGTCGTCTCCGCTGGTCTCGTCCATCTCTCCGTTGACACCGCTGGTTCCGTCCGGCTTTGCGCTTCAAGAGCGCCCCCAAGAGTCCGCGCTGCCCGAGCACCCCAAGTGTACGCGCCGCCCGAGCGCCCTCAAGTGCCTGCGCCTCCCGAGCGCCCTCAAGTGCCCGCGCCTCCCAAGCGCCCCCAAGTGCCCATGCCATCCGAGCGCCCCACAGAGCCCGTTCCTCCAGAGCGCCCTCTAGTGTCTGCGCCACCAGAGTGCCCCCAAGTGACCTCGCCTTCAAAGCACCCCCTAGTGCCCGCTCCTCCTCAACTGCTCCCAGAGGGGAACTTCCCCAAGAAAATGTTGGGGGGGGCTATAGGGTCACGGCCTGTGTGGCCAGGCCGAGGGCCAAGGCCACAGAACCCCTTTACCCGTCTTGGCTACCCGAAAAAATAAGGCCGAGTCCCCTGTCCCACCATGGCCTCCTGAGTCCCCTGTCCCGCCATGGCCTCCTGTGTCTCCTGTCCCGCCATGGCTCCCGGAACGGGCCCCTCCCCATTGGATGGTGTATGGCGCGTGGACGCGCCTTCCGGAGGGGGGAGTAATGTCAGACTGTGTCTCGTGTTTCCCCGCCTCTCGTGTCCATATTTGGCCTTCCTGTTCCTGTCCTCGTTCCCTGTAATCATTAGTTCATTAGTCCCTAGCCCTGTATTTAATTACTCCACACCTGTTTCTGTTCTTCCTCGTTGATTTTCTTGTGTTCTTAAGCCCTGTGTCTCCCTGTCTCCCATGTCCTGTATTGTTCGTCTTTCCCCAAGCTCCTACTCCCGTGTGTTGAATTTGAATAAACCTTGTGAGTGTAATTCTCCGTGTCTCCTCGCTCCTTGCTCCCAGTGCAGCGTGACAAGAACTTTATTTCTGGATGTTTTTTAAATGTTCAAAACCAAACTTTTTTGCATTAAGAATGTGTCTTCTTGGTTATGTAAACATTAGAGGAACATTCCATTCTACCATTCTGAAAACGTTCTATTGCTATTACTGAAGAAAGTTATTGAACACAGTTCTGAACAAATTCTGAGAGCATACAAACAAAATCACAAATGTGTTCTGAGAACATTGTTCCAAAAACTACCATTGCTACCATTTTAATAGTAGCAACCATAATCAAAGTCTTAAGATCTGTACAGTATAGAAGCTAATCAGAATTGGACGAAAATATCAAATGAACTAATGAAAATAAATATTCCAAGATAGCTTTATGTGAGGAACAGAGTGTCATGAATCTGGTCTATGAACTTCCGTTAACTCACCACCAAAGGTCACTCGCTCACCACATGGACTCTTGCACCACACTAACAACTTGCACGCCACCTTAGACTACAATTCCCATCATCCATTGCACTGACAACACACAGCTGATTGCACTGATCACACACCCTACATAAACCACGGACTTCCTCTTCCTCTCTTCCGAGTATTGTATTGCGTTTATCACTCCCCTAGTGTTAGTTGCCTTACCGAGCCATTCTGAGCCATTCTGTGTTTTTCTGTTTGGTTCCAGTATTGTTCTGCATTTATAACTCTCCTAGTTTTAGCTGCGATACGGAACCCACTTTGTTGTCATAGACTTGCCTTGTGTGTTTTTCTAGTGTTTTGATTCTTGCCCGTGTTTCCTGGATTTACCCCTTTGCCTTGCCGTTTGGACTCTGTTTGCACCTCTCTTGGACTACTGCTCGTATACCTGGATTATCTTTCTGCCTTGACCTGCTGGATATTGTTCGCCGATCGTCGACTCTCGCTAGCCCTAGGATTGCTCTGTGTCTTGCCCGTACCATATCTGTTTGCCGTTGTTTGACTATATTTATAAATAAAAGCTTGCACTTGGATCCTCACGTCTCGTTCGCCCCATTACACAGAGCATGTCATCTTAATTCAAAATAAATTAATTCATAAAATGCTAAATACGGGGCCTTTAAAGGCATATTGTGATTAATGTGTAATTTCTGCAGTAATGTTTTGGTCTTCTTCTGATCAGAGAGTGCTTTTCTGAAAGAGTTAGTTTGCGCTGACACAATTTAATAACTTCAAATCATCTCTTAATGACTCCAAGCTGCACTCTAAACAAGATAAAACGTTCACATGGCTTCGGCACACAATTACAGGCCTTCATTTAATTTGCAGCTGAAAATTTATTCTGAAAATATTTATTTGATAAAACACTTTCTGTTTTGACCCTGCAGCAGCTCAAATCTTAAACTAAAATTCAAATGGGAAGAGGTCATTCAAATATTACAACCTTAAAAGTGGTGCATACAAATCAAAAAGTCAAAAGGTAACCTTCACAAGCTCCTTTTATGTGGGTTGTGGGCAATATTAGACAATAATACTGTGCATGGATGCTTACATCAAAAATCCACCAGAAATAGTATACTGTGGACCTTTGGAAAGCTATTTTCAGTGTATTGTGATTCAGGACACACTAATCCCAATCTCGAATGCCATTTAGGACGGATATTGCGCAAGTTGTTATTCATCCCAGGTCATCTAAGGACCCTCATTAAATAAAAACCTCAAGCTAATGCGGCTGTTAAAAGGTCTACAGTAATATCGTTTTCCGCTGATATGAAAAAACATGTCTGATAGGTCATTTGTGATTTGAGTTACCAAGATTATTATTTATCAGGCTTTCTTTTAAAAACAAATATTGTCCTTTATTATAAGAAGCTGTGATAGGAAAACTAATCAAATGATATTGTAAGTAACCCTTTGTTTGGCTGTTCGGCTTTGTTACCTAAATGAGAGCTGGGACAGGAAAGATAACACACTCGTCGTGTGTATCTCCATCTTAAACGCAGAATGAAAATGATCCAGCTATATTAGAGCAGTGTAATTAACTGGGCAGAAGGGTTTGTTAACCCTGATGTATTAACGAGAGGACAGTCTGCAGTAACAGGCTGGAGAGCGGGCTAATTAACTCATGAACACATGCACATCTCCAGAGTTCGCGTAGGATCGTGTATGTTTGTGCGTTCTGTCGTATTATTTAATGTAAGTAGTTATACAGTGTTGTTGAGCCCTGGAGTAGTTGACCTGAATGAGAAAAGGGGCCATAGAAGAGGAATAGCCTCTGCTATAGCGCCCCTTGTGGCAGCACTGAGAACGCAATGCGCACTTTGTGTTATAAATTGGTCATTTTGGGCCTGCTTGTTCCACTGTTTCTAAAAAAGAAAAACGCATTTAGTTATTTCAAATGAATATCTAACATGAAAATGAGGGAAAAGTAAAGCAGTTGACGTGAGAGTGTCTGACAGTTATGGAAGCCCGTTTCCACCACAGAATAAACAATACAAAAAAAGTAACTGACTTTATCTCACAATTTGGACAAGATATGAACACAGAATTGCAAGATGCAAATAAACTTTTTTCTCAAAATTTCAAATATATATCTCGCAATTCTGACTTTTTTTCTCTAAATTCTGAGTATATCTTGCAATTCTGACTGTTTTCTCTAAATTATTAGTTTCTATGTTGCAATTCTGACTGTTTTCTCTAAATTATTAGTTTCTATGTTGCAATTCTGACTTTTTTCTCTAAATTCTGCATTTTTATCTAACAATTCTAACTTTTTTCCTCTGAATTCTGAGTATATATCTCGCATTTCTGACTTTTTTCTCTAAATTCTGGATTTATATCTTGCAATTCTGACATTTTTTATATAGCACAATTCTAACTTTATTCCTCAGAATTCCGAGTTTATATCTCAATTCTGACTTGTTTTCCAAATTCAGTGTTTATCTCACAATTCTGACTTTTTTCTCTAAATTATTAGTTTCCATGTTGCTATTCTGACTTTTTTATTTTTAAAAAAGTTTATATTGCACTATACTAACTTTTGTCCTCAGAATTTTAATTATAATTATATATCTCGCATTTCTGACTTTTTTCTCTAAATTCTGCATTTATATCATACAATTCTGACTTTTTTCTCTGAATTCTGCATTTAGAACTCACAATTCGGACATTTTTCCTCAGAATTCTGAGTTTACATCTCGCAATTTTTACTTTTTTTCTCTGAACTCTGAGATATATCTCGGAATTCTGACTTTTCATCTCACAAGTATAACTTTTCTTCCCAAAATTTGCAGACAAAAATTCTGGGATAAAAAGTTGCAATTAGCTTTTTACATTTTTTATTATCCTGTGGTGGAAACAAGCTTTCTGGTTGCTTTGGGTGATTCCCAAATTACTTGGCAGGAACAGCCATCAATAAATCATGGGCTGTTAAGTTCATCTGAAAAACCATGATCATCAAAAAACTCATTCTAATTTCTCATGCACATACTTTTTAGTTATTTTTTTATTTTTAACCTTATGTTTTATTTTTACTTTTAACAAAAAATTATGTAAAACATTACTTTAAAAACATTATCAGTTAATCCTCAATTAATTTGAATAGGTACTAAGACCTACATTTAGATTTGGTATGAAATAATGCGTGCATGACTATTTTAGTGATTTTGTTTAATCACTGTTACACTTTTGGGTTGTGTATATTTGTGCATTCTGTATACTTTTTTTAATATACTGTATACATTCAGTTATTTTGAATGCTCTCATATGAATATCAAACATAAAAATGAGGAAAAAGTAAACCAGTTCATGGGAGAGTCTTTGAAAGCTTGAAAGCAGCTCCTTTGGGTGATTCGCAAATTACTTGGCAGGAACAGCCATCAATAAAACCTGTGCTGTGAAGTTCATCTGTTGTTGGTTTGATGATTGATTTCCACATTGAACCAATTCGTTTCAAACGTTTGCTCAGCACATTAACTATTCATATTCATAATCTGTGCCAGTCACAGTGTTGTAAAAGGCCAGCACAAATATAATTTTGGAAATACATCAAAGTGCAACAGCGATTGACCAAAATCACACTAAAATAGACCTTATGTCATGCACATATGATTTCATAACAAATCTTAAATGCAGGTGTGAATAACAAATTCAGATTCATTCAGATTCACTGTTTTTATAGTCAGGCTTTGCATAATTCATTATATATAATAAACTATAATATATTATATTATTATGTTGCCGTCAACAACCATGCATTTTAAAGCAAAAAAAGTATTAAATAAATTTTTATCTAGTTAAATTATTAAACAATTACCAAAAATGTGGCATTAGCCAACAGGATTTTTTTAGATAAACAACATTTGCGATACATTTTTCCTAACAAACATGTTTAAAATGCTTAAATAGTGAACTACACCAAACGATCTAAGATATCACAATATAAGCACTGCACTGAATATATTATGATACTATTGTATATTAAGGTCTTTGCATTGAGATCAAGTGGATCCAGTGTTATTTTAGCATTATTTATAAATAATTATATTAGTGCTGTCAAACAATTAATCGCGAATAATCGCATCCAAAATAAACGTTTTTGTTTACATAATATATGTGTGTGTGAACTGTGTATATTTATTATGTAAATATAAACACACACTCATACAGTATACATTTTCAAAATATTTACATGTATTTAAATGTATATATTTATATAATTTATATTATATATAAATATATTTAATAGACAAATATTACATATTTTTCTTAAATGTATACATGCATGTGTGTATATTTATATGTACATAATAATATACACAGTACACACACATACAGTATATTATGTAAACCAAACTTTTATTTTGGATGCGATAAATCGTGATTAATCATTTGACAGCACTAAATTATATTGATATTATAATAATAAATAATAATTGTATTTATTTATATTTTAAATTCGTTTTTTATTTTCATATGTATATTTAGCCATTTTGGTATATGTTTTCGTAATTTTTTTTAATTTTGCTTTATTTTCTATATATTAATTTTTTTATTTAGTTTTAGTCATTTTAGTATTCCAAATTATTTCAATTAGTTGCAAAGGCAGTTTCGGCTTACGTTCTTTAAGTTTTTTTTAAATATAATATTTATTTTATTTAAACTTTATTTCACTTCGCAAAATAATTTTAGTTAACAACACTGATTGGATTGCAGGAGTTTGAAGACACCAGGCTTTTAAAGATCCTGCGTTCACTCTCTGCCAGACAAATGACCTGCCATTATCTGAGAACATGAAGATCTCGGTCCTCTCGGAAACCGAACCCAACAAGAAACGTAAATTACACATATTTTTTAAACAACTCCGTTAGCGTAGCAATATTTTTTTTTTCCAGAGTGCTCTGCTCTGTGGTGATGTTCAGCTCTTTTCGCTGACAGCACACTGGTACAGAAAGCACCCTGGCCGTGAAGCTTGGCAGTGTTTGTCAGAGAAAAGTCCAGCACTCCAATTCTGAGATCATTACTGAAAACTTCTCCACAGGCACTCAGTGCCCGAGTCTGACGGACCAGAGCTTCATTCCACGGCTTAAAAGACTTGTCCATGACAATTCAGGTTTTGGAGGTCTGGAGCAAGTTTTTGTTCAGTAATGTGGTTGGAGCTGAAGGAAATTATGACACCACGGGAACACACACAATCTCAAACCATTTACTAGCAACTGAGTATTGATGTCAAAGACAGTGAAGAGGAAAAAGTATACTTTAACAGCCTATAAAAAGACTTAAAATAATGCTTTCAAATATTTTCTATCCAATGAAAGCCAAGTTTGGAACGGCGCGTAATTGGCTCAATTTTAAATTTTAAGTGAACTAACTCTCTAGTCTGATGAAATAATGAAGAGACGGGTTAAATCCATTGTTGAGTCTCTCGGCGCAGTTTTTCCTGACACATCCATGACCCGGTTTAACTCCACTGAAAGTGGAATGAAATATTAATGGAATTAAGTGACAATCACAAGCTGGCAGTAATCTCAAGCCATTCGTCAGCGCAGTTATTATAGCCTGCCACAGGCTTTATTTGAGCATAAAAAAGAACAACACACACATCGGCTCCTAATAAACTACTTAGAATAGTTCAGAATTTATATAGAAAACTTAATAGCACATCTTTATTTGTGTTACTGCACTTTTATATGCAACGCAGTATTATCATTAGTATTGGCTGATATGAAAGGGAAAATAAATAGTACCAAAATAAAGTTTATATACGCACACAAAGATATATAAATAAAAATATAATAACAGAATATAGTTGTCATGTGTTGCTGGGAGCAAGGAGAACACAGGAGACGAGGAGAACAATTAACATTACTTTTAATGAAGATACCAACATGGAGCACAGGAATCACACAAACACCGAATGACGATTAAGACCGGAAGCAGAGGACTTATAAACACTGGGGAAAACAAGATAATTAATAAAACACGGCTGGATACAAATAAACTAATAATGAGGACAGGAAAAAACAAATATGGGCACGAGCGGAAGGGAAACACAAGACACGGGAAGACAAATTAAAATAACACATGTAAATAAAAAATCTAACAATTAAATGAAAATAAAAAATATTAACAGATTATAGTAAAATATAAAAAATATATTAACAATGCAGATTAATTTACCATGGGTGCTGATATTTTTGGCCATGGCTGTATATACATATTCATATTTATATATATATGATTTATATTACACATAAATATAAATAAATACTACATATATTTCTGTAATATATACATGTATGTGTGTATATTTATATATTATGTAAGCACAGACGTTTATTTTGGATATGATTAATCGCAGTTAACTGATTTGATACCACTAACACACACAAAATATAACAATTACATAAAGAATAATAATGATTATAATTATTAAGAGAGTAAAGTAAAAAATATTTAAAATGAAATCAAATTAAAATAAAATTAAATCTCGTCATCAAAACCTGCCTTTGTCAAGTTCCATTAAAGGTGACTCCATATTTTCTCCATATAGTCTTCTGAAGTTATATAAGACATTTACAAAGAGAAGACAAAAATACAGGGGTTTGATCTCTTTAAAGCTGGGATATAATTGTAAGTTGTTAAATGCAGTTATAAAAGAATGAAATATCTGTGGAGTGAAACCGACCTGAACAAAAAAAATCCAATCTAAGCTGTATCAATCAGTATTAATGAGGAAATATAAATGAGATGGGTCTGTTCTGACTGCTACAGTGAGGGTAATTGTTCCCGAGGGTGTGCTGAAATTAGCATGAATTTCAAAACCCTCTTATTTATTTATTATATTTAAAGTCCTTTTTATTTAATGGAGCTGAAACAAAGAAATTGGTATCAGTCAAACTCTAACATATCACGCAGTACATCGTATATGTCTAAATATATTAGATTAAATATAAGCTCTTTATTTTTTTCATAATTAAATGTGAAAATGTTATTTTAGAATATTTTTGAGTTCTTTTTTTTTGACATTTTATTCATTTTATTTTATTTGTTTTTTATTTTACTGCATCAAGTTAAACTAAATAAAATGAAAAATGTTACCTTGGAAACTAGATCAAATTCCAGTTGATTTTAATTCAAGTAATGAAAATGTTTTAATATTACCGTAGTTCCAGTTTTAGTTTAGTATATAATAACCCTGGTTTTAAATTACAAAAAATAACTGAATAGCTGAGGTGCACAAACTTGAATTCTTATAAGAATTATAAGTTCTTATAAAACAACACATTTCATTTCTTTTAATTTAAAAAGGTACTGGAGACACCAGGAAGGACCCATTAAAAACACATGACCCACTTTCTGTTTGGTTTTGCATCAGACTCAAATGTTATCAGACATGTTGGTTCAGTAACCCCTCAGTGTAATAACCTGTTTCCCCGCGGCCCCGGGCCACCCCATCCACCGCACCTGATCATACTCACACCTGATCATTTCCTGATTAGCTTGTCACCGCTGTGCTTTGTGGCCCTTAAAGGCTGTATATTCTCAGCCGCAGGTTGACATTTCCCTCCGTAGATAAGTGTTTTCCTCCAGGCCTCAGCGGGGACGGCGGAGGATATCAGTAGAGAGACGAGATGCTGTAATGACCGCTGGTAAACAAACAGCTTGCTCTCATGCACTGGAGGAATACCAACCGAAAATGAAGGGTAAATTTAATCTCCAGAACAAGTTACAAACACATTTATATTAGAAATATTGGAATACAAGCCAGTTAAAACTGGTGCTCTCTACAACTTTAATGATAAAGGCAAAGAGGAACAATATTGTTAGAATCACTTTCAACGTGGATTTTTCCAGCTGATGAACAGTAAAAACATTGAGAACCAATCAGAATCCTGTGGAATCCCACTATCAACATGGAATAAAAAATAAAAAAGTTAATGGCAACTTTTTTTTCACAAATTGGAAATGTTTGTTTATCTCAAAATTCAGGCTTCTTTCTTGCAATTCTGACCTTTTTTTTTTTTACATCTCACATTTCAGTTTCTTTGTTTCCTTCACAATTTCATTGTTTTTCACAATTCTGACTTTATTACTCACAATTGTGAGTTTATATTTCACTATTCTGATTTTTCATCTCAGAATTGCCAGTTTATATCTCGTAATTCTGAGGTTATATGAAAAAAGACAAAATTGTGAGATATATACACAGATTTGCAAGATATAAACTCAGAATTGCAAGAAAAAGTCAGAATTGTGAGATATAAAATTAGAGTTATAAGAAAAAGACAAAATTGTGAGATATAAACTCAGAATTGCGAGAAAAAAAAACTGACATAAAATTAGAATTGCGAAAAAAGACAAAATTGCTAGATAGTAACTCTGAATTGGACAATATAAACCCAGAATTGTAAGATATAACCTCAGAATTGTATGTAAACTCACAATTGCGAGCAAAAAAATAGTGAGATATAAAATTAGAATTGCGAGAAAAGACAAAATTGCAGGATAGAAACTCAGATTTGCAAAAAAAAAACAGAATTGCGAAATATAAACTCAGAATTCCTACTTTTTGTCTCGCAATTCTAAGTTTACATCTCAAATTCTAAGTTTACATCTCAAATTTTAAGTTTACATCTCAAATTCTAAGTTTACATCTCAAATTCTAAGTTTACATCTCAAATTCTAAGTTTACATCTCAGATTTTAAGTTTACATCTCAAATTCTAAGTTTACATCTCAGATTTTAAGTTTACATCTCAAATTCTAAGTTTACATCTCAGATTTTAAGTTTACATCTCAAATTCTAAGTTTACATCTCAAATTCTAAGTTTACATCTCAGATTTTAAGTTTACATCTCAAATTCTAAGTTTACATCTCAGATTTTAAGTTTACATCTCAAATTCTAAGTTTACATCTCAGATTTTAAGTTTACATCTCAAATTCTAAGTTTACATTTCCCAATTCTGAGTTTTTTCATGCAATTCTAAATTTCTTGCAATTCATTTTTTTTCCGTTACTGAATAAAAAATAAAAAGGTAGGCTAGTTGCAGCTTTTTATTTCACAATTCTGACTTTATTTCTCACAATTTCGAGTTTATATCTTGCAGAAACTGCCCCTTTATGGACTTTTTTTCATCGCAATTTAGACACCTGCCTTACATGTGTAGCCTATAATAAACAGAAAATGATTGTGCATTGGTACGGACGCTGTAGTTATCGTTCTTGGTGTGAACAGTCCTTTAACCTTGTTTTTCCAACAGACTTGTTTTATACATTTATATTGGGCATATGCATGCTCTGTGTGTCCGACTGCAGCAAGCAAACAAGGATATCTGCTTTTGTGGTTGGATCCATCCCTAGAGTGGGAAGGAAAAGTAAATTTGTTCTTATTTAACCGGAGCTGTCCGTTCGGTTCCGCCTCAGTGGGTTAAACCCAGTGGAAAGTCCTCGGGGGATCTGTTGCTGCCCTCCCGCATTCGCCTTTACCTACCTCGCTTCCTCTCTCGCGCATTATTCATAATTTATTCTCACATTCCCTCTGTGTAAATACAGCCCGGGCCTTTTTGTCCGTCCCTTCCTGTCAGCAAATACACCGCTTCAGTGACATGAAAAATCCTGTCGGCTGAAATTTTAAAAATCATAATATTATAATTTAATCTAAACACCTTTGAACTGCTCTTCATTAATATGTTATAGTCACGAGACTGCAGACGTTTCCCACATTGTCTGCGGATGATTAAAGAGCAGTAAAATGTCTTACATTCACTTTTTAAGCTTCATAAATTTACATTCACAAATTTAAGGCCATAAAAAGTCTTGAATATCTTTAGTAGCATAGAAATTAGTCTTAAATGTAGTTTACGGAGGTCTTTAATAACACTTTTATTATGGCAGTTTCATGCTGCTGAGTTAAGTGAGCTCTGAGATAAAGACGCAGTGCCGCATGTAAATGAAGTGCCATCAGAGAAACTAAAACTTTGTCGCTGTCATTCGGTTTGGGTTTTTATTGGCTCTGCATGAAAATCAAGAATCAACTTTTGAGCTGGAAATATACTGTGCTGCATTTCAAAGCGTGTAAATGTACGATACAATATATAGTTTAGTGGTATATGCACTGATTCAGATTCTTTGCCTTTTTAGTGTTAATACAGCTATAGACTGCATTTGTATTAGAATATTAAATAGCCCTAATAACATTTCATATCCAACATATTTAATGTATGTGTTAAAACATCACAATTTAATAAATAAATATAATAATATATTACATTATATATTACACATTTTTTAAACCTTTGATTTGGAGCTAAATTAGTATACTGAAATTTGCATTAAAACATCTGAAAATGTCTTAGATTTAATGTCATATCAGCCTCAAAGTCTGTACTCATGCCAAATAAATAAATAAAGCAATAGGTAACACTTTATAATAACTGCATGCTATGAATCATTAGGTAAGCATTAGTAAATAGTCAGTTCATCCTTAATAAAGCATTGTTCCAACATTAATAGTCATTAGTAAGCAGTTTATAAATACAGCTATAAATGCCTTGTTCTTGAATTAAGGAGATTTAAAGCCTCAGTTATCTTCCTAACAGAAAAAATAAACATACAGAGGGATACAGAACTCAGAAATATTTATGTCAAGATGCAACAAAATTAAACATGTGTCTATTTAAACATGTACATTTATTAATCATTTACTTACACTTTCTAAATGATCTTATGAACCACTGACAAGTCCTAAATAACTGGTTTGTAAATAACAGAATAATTTAGAAATGATAAATTGATCGTTAATAAAGTATGCAAATACAATTATTAAAGATATGCTCAAGAACAAAACATTTATAGCTGTATTTATAAACTGCACACTAATGCCTATTAATGTTGGAACAATGCTTTATAAAGGATTCATTGACTATTTACTAATGCTTAACTAATGGTTCATAGTGTGCAGTTATTATAGAATTAAACTTTTTACAATATGTGACCCTGGACCACAAACCCAGTCATAAGTAGCACAGGTACATTTGTAGCAATAGCAAAAAATACATTGTATGGGTCAAAATGATTGATTTTTCTTTTATGCCAAAAATCATTAGGATATCAAGTAAAGATCATGTTCCATGAAGATATTTTGTCAATTTCCTGCCACAAATATATCAAAACTTAATTTTTGATTAGTAATATGCATTGCTTAGAACTTCATTTGGAAAACTTTAAAGGTGATTTTCTCAATATTAAATTTTTTTTTGCACCCTCAGATTTTCAAATAGTTGTATCTCGGCCAAAAGTGGTCTTATCATAACAACCATACATCAATGGAAAGCTCATTTATTCATTATTATATAAAACAAGCTGTAGCTTAATAGCTGAAAACATAATCATAATCAAAAATTGTTTAATTAATGAAATTTATACTTTAGCACAGACACATTAAATTGATCAAAATGTTTATATTTTAATTGAATGCTGTTCGTTTGAACTTTCAAAGAATCCTGGAAAAAAAGTGTCACAAAAATATTAAGCACAACTGTTTTCAACATTAATAATCAGAAATTTTTCTTGCACAGCAAATCTTCCGAAGGATCATGTGACACTGTAGACTGGAGTAATGATGCTGAAAATTCAGCTTTACATCACAGGAATAAATTACATTTAAAAATATATTCAAATAGATAACAGCTATTTTAAATTGTAATAATATTTTACAGTATTACTGTTTTTACTGCATTTCTGATCAAATAAATGCAGCCTTTGTGAGCATGGGGACATTTTTAGAACAGTAGTGTATATACTCAAAATAAAACATAATGTGCCATTTCTTATTAATATGTGTTATTCAATCAGAAAAAAACATAGAATGGGACTTGATTATATCTGTTGGTAATTTATTGGGTTGTAAAAAGTGGGCATTACATACCAGAATAAAGTCAGGTGTTTGCATCACTTTCTAAACAGCACCCTCTGGAGTTCAGGAGGTGATGTCGGCGCAGGCAGGAAGTGGCAGCGTGATCCCGTAGAGGCAGTTTCCTGTGTTTCAGGGCAGCGCACAGGTAGATGTCAGTGTAATGAAGCTTACCGACCCGCCGTGACCCGGTGACCTGTGACCTCATGCCACGAGCGACTGATTGATTGATGGATAGATGGATGGAGACACACAGCAATGCTTCTGTTCCTGCTGCCGGCTGACCGCTGTGTGCATCTGACCCCTCATAGCCTTTACCTAACAGAGATGTGACAGATGAGACACACAAACACAAGCCATGTCCTTCACTCTGCTGCATCTCCGTCATTTAGATGTTGCGATCTGAATGAGATTCCTCAGCTGATCAATACTGCGCTCCTGAAATGTGTTTCCTCTCAACGGGTCATGCAGTTTCAGGCTGCTTTCACATTTAGCTTGATTGCTCGGTTTAGACCTGATGTCTTGCACCACCTTTATGCCGCAGGTCTGTTTTTACATTGAAACATGTGGTTCTAAAGTGTGATAAATTTGTGCCATCACAGTTTACTGCAGATGTAAACGGCGTGTACTATGTTTGTCAGCTGTGAGGACTAGCCAGGAAGGTGCCAGACAGGAAACTATTGTTTACTTCACTATCTTACGTGTGTCTTTCTGCCATTTGCAAAATTATATGAGATGAATATATATTCCAGGGCACAGGTACCCAATTGTATATTAAATATACAATAAACAAATATGAAATATACAAATACAAAAACAATTAAAAATGAATATAGCAAAATTAAAATCTATATTTTGCATTTGAATATTTTATAGTGTATATATGAAACAAACAAATACAAAAACAATTAAAAATATAAATATAATAAAATAAAATACAAAAATCAGTATAATTATATACATTTAAAATGTAATTAAATATAAAAATTAAAAAAATTTAATTGTGTATATATAAAACTATAAAAACAAATATTTGTATATATGTTTCAATATGTTTCCATATGCACATCAATAATCAGTAATCCATGAGCGTAAATATTGGAATACTATAAATCATAAAACACTTTAAAGATCAAAGAGTCTATTTTATTAATAAATATTTCAATATCACTGCTAAAGCTAAAACAGTCCTACTAATATTGCATTGTATATAAATGATATTAAACTAAAATATCATTTTTAATGTATATAATGTAAATATGTGTGGGTGTTTAGCTTTAAATTATGAATAATAAATAATATAACACACAGATAGATAGATAGATAGATAGATAGATAGATAGATAGATAGATAGATAGATAGATAGATAGATAGATAGATAGATAGATAGATAGATAGATAGATAGATAGATAGATAGATAGATAGGAAATATAAAAAAAATAACTTTAAAAATATATACAAAAATGATGGGAAATGATCTTTATCTAAGTGATGGGAAAGCAAAAATGTGGACTGAAAAAAGCGAACTGCAATGATCCCAAGCATACAGCCTCATCTGTAAAGCATGGTGGAGGTGGTGTCATGGCATGGGCATGCATGGCTGTCTCTGGAACAGGCCCTCTCAACTTTACTGATGACTTAATGTATGATGACAGTAGCAGAATGAATTTGAAAGGGTACAAAACCATCTTGCCTACCAATATTCAAGAAAATGCCACCAGATTCATTGGGAAGTGCTTCATATTGCATCAGGACAATGACCCAAAACACTCAGCCAGTTCAGTCAAGGAGTTTATAAGGGCAAAGAAATGGAAAGTCTTAGATTGCCCAGGTCAATCTCCAGATTTAAATCTGATTGAACATGAATTTCTTTTAGATAAAAACTATTACTATAAAAGAAAAAGGAAAAGAAAAGCTAATTCAAAATATTAATAAATATTATATGTGCACTTATCAAACTGAACTCAAAAAATAAAAAATTCTGGAATTGATTGCAACATTGCATTAAAAAAATGTTAAATTACAGTAACATGATATTTAGATATTTTTGTAAAATTATATTTAGAACTATCCAAACACAATATCCTTCATAGATTTAAATTAGAGCTTTAGGTAAAGTATAGGGCTTTGTGAAGAAGAGGACTTTTATTTATATATATATATAGTTTTAACATTATACGTGTGTTAAAAAAAGATTTTAGTGTCACTTTCGAATCAACTTTTTTTGTTTAGTTAGTTGGTCCTGGTCACTCTTGTCAGGGTTTAGCGGTAATGACCAGACTGGAACCAAACTTTAAAGTCAAATAGATTCAGATCTGAAAAGGCTTCAGATCTTCGGCCACCAGTCCAGTTCTAGATGTGATAATGAATACCTGTCGGCACAGGTTCACTCTCGTCCACTGTATAAAGACCAAACACTGTGTCTTAATTAAGCAGAAGAGATCACAGCCAACAGAATGACATCAAAGGCCCCCAAACTTCCTTTCATTTCAGGCTGAGCGATGAGAATGGACGCGCGTCTCTGTCTGTCTGTCTAACATAAAGAGAAGTCCACTCGAGCAGAGGACACGCAGATTTACTCAGCTAACCGGCAAACGCAGCGAAACGCCTCCTGACAGACGTCCTGTTTAATGTCCGAGCATCAAAGCAGAAACTCCCTGATGGACGGGCATACCGGTTCGTCCCGGGCATCTGGAAACATCAGAGGATCTAAACAGAATGAGGATCCAAAACAAATTTGATTCTTTCCCCTCCACCTGTCAGTGAGAGTACTAGTTACATCTGTTTAACTAGGGTTAGTTCTCTCATTCACTCACTCTCAAGTCGGTCCAAACCTGTATGACTTACTTTCTTCTGTTGAACATTATACTAAGTTTTTCTCTAATTTATATGTCTTTTGTTCATATTATTAAAGTCAATGGGCACACACGCTGTCAGAGAGTCACCACAGTCACAGCAGTCTCCACTAACGACACTCACCAGATCCCAATCCCCTGATTTCTAATCACCGCCACCTGCCAGTACTCATCAACAGCACTATATCCCTGCACTCCTCCCGTTCACTCACTGTCTGGTCTCAAACTTTCCATGTTGACTAACCTGACCCACTTGCCTTTTGTCTACTTTCCAGTTGCTCCAAGTGTTCCTATCCCTGTTCTCCACCGCTCCAGTTCTCCACCATCTCCACGCTCCACTGTAACCTCCGGATCCCCTGGAAAAGGAAAAAGGGCATTCACACTCAGATAAGCCCCTAGAGACATTCCCATTCCCCGCATGCTTACCTGGACATTCTTCTCTTCTCATTCCCCTCTGCTGCTACTCAATAAACCTGTTGATTGTATTGCACTTACCTCTGTGTCCTGTATCTGCTGACACACGCCCTACTGAATTTAACTGTATAGACAAAAACAAATAAATAAATGAATGAATCAATTAATTATATATATATATAATTAAAAATTATATATATATATATATATATATATATATATATTTATATATATTATTTTATCTAAATAAAATTTATAAGAAATATTAATATTACATGTGTTATTAAATATTATTAAATATTAAATATGAATTTAAAATAAATACATATATTTAAATATTTTTATTAATTATATATATATACATATAATATTTTATATATAAATGATGTATGTATATTTTTGTGTTTGGGTTTAACATCATGATATGATGAAAAAATATTCATTTTTGGCTTCACTATCCATTGTTTTATGCATGTTTTTGGTCCTTGGGATTTAGAAGATTATATGACATTAATTAGACAAAAGATTTCTGAAAATATTGTTAATTCAAAATATTAATAGATATTGTATGTGCACTTATCAAACTGAACTAAAAAAACAAAAAAAAATATGGAATAGATTGCAACATTGCTTTAAAAAAAATTTTTAAATTACAGTAACATGATATTTAGATATTTTTGAAAAATTATATTTAGAACTATCCAAACACAATATCCTTCATAGATTTAAAGTAGAGCTTTAGGTAAAGTATAGGGCTTTGTGAAGAAGAGGACTTTTATAACTTTTACTGACCCTTCAGGACACATTTATGTTGATTTTTCATTAACATGTAAGCAGAGACGTCCACTAATGTGTTTGTTAAGGAATCTCATACCTGATTCCCATTCAAATCCACTGTATCAGCATCCTCCAATGGATAAACCTCCAAAACTCCTGCCTTCATATCTCAAAACACATGAATAAGTAAACAGACATCTAATGTTTGTGGAATGTAGGATTTTCTTATTGCCTAGTGGAAGTATCCCACGCCTGACCTTTTCCCGGAGGACGACAAACACAACCGCAGGTCCCAGAAGTCCATCTGCTGGGGGTCTCAATCACTTGACTGCACGCACACACACACACACATACACACACACACGAGTGTTTTCTGTGCGTAACTGTTGTCACAGGCGATTACAACCTCCAGCCGACAGAAGCATCTCAGAAGCGGGTGAAGCAAATGTCAGCGACCTTCACAAAGACAATAACCACCATTAAAAATAAATTAAAATGAGTGTTCCTGGAGTCTCTGTATGCTGGAAATATCAGCAGGCAGAATCACAAATTCCCCCGCCGTGTTTTAAAACCACATCCGCCAAGGACACTGAGCAATAGCCAGACTAGGCTTTCAGATCGCATTTTCTTCCAAATTTTTACTTCCCAGTGGAAAGGAGAATGCTGTTTTTCCCGTTTAGAGAAAAGAGCAATCACATCTAACAAATAATAACGCTGTCAGCCGCTGATTTGGCCCTGCGCACCGTGAGCTAAACTCAGTTGGCCGCTTGTCTCGTGTTGCTGTAGAGATGAAGATAACAATGCCTGCAGTTCACATAGAGACCAGGATGAAGATGGGAAATATGAGACCAACGCTGAAGATCTGTCAATAATAAAATGATGTTTTTGTGTGTTTAGAGGTTTAGTTTGTGTTCTGTAGGCCTCAGCCTTCTTGAGATTGAGTCATAAGATCACATGTCGGTTATTTGCTCAGAAACGCTGCTGAAATCTGTCAAATTTGACATGCAAAAATCACTCCATCTACTGGAAATAGTGTTTGGGGTATTTTGTTTGGAGCCTAATTAAAATTCTTAAACAAAAATGTATTATATAAGCTATTTAAAGTTTTTGTTTTTTTAAATGAATGTAAAATGAACTAAAACTGAAATAAAAAAAAAAAAAATTTAATTTATTAAAACATAAATAAAATTAAAATAAAATATATATTTTTAAAAATATATACAAATTATTACAATAATTAATTACATTACAATTATTTCCTGATTACTCAAACAATCCTGTCAAATTAAGGCAAAAAGTCTTAGATCTTTATAGCTAACAGGTGTGTAGTACAAATACATTCCTAGACATGCTATGTTTTCCAGGTTGCCATGACATTTGACCAGGATGTAATAATTTATAAATAAATAATACGCTTAGGTATTGTTAATACTGAAGAACCGTTCTTGCCATTTTTTCTAGAATTTTTCTAATCTAATGGTTTCTCGGCTCCTGTGGCATTATGGGATAGCAAAAGATTGTCTGCCTGCACACTTGAGAACATAGTCTGCTGTCTATATAATGTGTAGCAGGAAACTGCACACAAGAATGACTTAAGAGACAGCGTTTTGTGTATGAAGACACCATTATGTCACGTCTAATGATCTAGAACAAATTCAAGTGCGCTTTAGAGATAACCAAGTCAATATTTAATGACTTTGATGCTTATTTCTCTGTAGAAATGGAGCCATGAGTTGAAAAAAAGAAAACATGGGTATTTATGAATTAATTTGACTTTCAACTGCTTCATCAAATGGCATATTTATTCTTTCACCAACCACGCAAGATTGTGAGTCTAAGAAGCTATACATCTAATAAAATGTAATTAAGATTTATGCTTTAAACTTTGTTTAAAAAAACATTAGCTATATATCAGGACAAATTAAAAATAATAATAATAAATGTAAAAAATATTCACAATCTATTCTCTGTCTTGACTGAAAATGTATAATTTCCTTGATTTTTAATGGAAATCAAGACAAAATAAAAAATGTTTTGCAGTATTGTCAACAATAATGTTGGCCTAATCCACATTCCTCCTTATTTCTCACAAATGCACTAATGCTGTCTCGTGTGACAAATAAAAAATAAAAAGCCAAACTGAACACATGGAGACAAAAAAATCTGAATTGGATCAATCCTAAATATGACTGACAGAGACGAGGGACTCGTACATATTATAATGGGTTGTTTTCCCAAGCTGTGAAAGTAAATCTGTAAATGATCTCAACAGATTGCTGCGACACTTCCACTCTTATCCAACTGTTAACAGCGTCATGTTGCATTGATGTTGTCTTGTCTGTGCATTCAAATCACTGTAGTTTATTTTTTAGACCCACATTACTGCAAACAGACAGCTTTCTCTATTTTATATTCCATTAACCTCCTAAAACCATTCAAAACATCCAAAACCAAGCATTCAATATGTCCAGTTTTTTTTTTTTTTCGGAGCATTCCATTTTAGCATTTTCCAAACATGCTTTTCAATGTAATCTGAACTGTCTTATTTAACATATTTAATTATTGCAGGTTTATATAATATTTTGAGTTTGCATGTTTTTATTCATTTTGATGAATCCTGAATCTGTTTTTGTGCAGGTGAGATGAGTAAATGCATGTTTAGTCTAGAACTACAGTAAGCAAAAATCATGTTCACACAGCGCCTCTGTACTTACTCCTGATTTCTCTCAACATGGCAACGCCAGAGCTGTCAGTCAAGACATGGAGTAACTCAGATATTTCCTTCTAAATTAAAAAGTAATGCGTTACTTTGCTAAAAAAAAAAAAAAAGTAATCTGATTACAGTTACTTGTAATGCGTTACCCCCAACACTGGAAATAATACATTCCAATAAGTGATTTTTTTTAAACATTGACAGCCAATCAAAATCCATAGCTCGAGCATTTAAAGCAGAAGACACAACTGCAGTGCATGATTATAATAAACAGAGCATCATCGTGCGTCTTTGTGAATGCTAATATAGTTATCATTATTGTTCTTGGTGCAAACGGGCCTTTAAACTAGCGAACTACGTTTAGATAATCAAACACCACAGTCGTTTTCTATCCAGAGCTCTTTTAGCGTATCTTTTCAGCGTGCTTTCATGAGCAGAGGGATATAATTCTCCTTCACCTGCGTGGAAGTCTCCTCTGCTGCTCGGAGATTCCAATGTTTTGTTGCTCTTTTTTGATCATCAAAGATTCTGCTGCTTGTCATTTCAATGTTTTGTTGCTCTTTTTTGATCATCAAAGATTCAGGCGCTGGTTTACCAGGATAAAACGCAAGAGACAGAGACAGCCTTTCATATGAATGTGTCTGGAAGTTTAATGCGCCAACACGGGCACGCTGGAGCTAAATGTTACAGCAGCAGACCTTTCAATGGACGATTTCCAGGCCGTGCTGATCTTCTGGAGAAGAACATGTGGATGTCCATCTGTCATTATGTTTGAGCGGATCAGGATCTTCATCTTTAGTTAAATAAAGTTTTGTTTTTTTTGAATAGTTGTAACGCCCATTTTTGAATAATCCAGTAAATTAAATACTTGATCAATTAATATCTCTTTTTAACTGATGGACACAAGCCAAAATATACAAATTTGGCATCAGTGAAATAGCTTAATTTTTACACTTATAAAAAAATTACTCGAAACAGTTAAAGTAATATAAAGTGACTGAAATCATACATGTATATTATATTATATTATATTATATAATACTATATAAATATATATTATAAAAGATATATATATATTATTTAATATTATATAAGATTTACTAACATTTTAAATGTAAAAATATTAATATTACTTAAAAAATAAAAATAATAAAAAACAATACTTTTTAATAGAATTATTATTATTATTATTATTATTATATTAACATATTAACAACATTTCATTGTAATATTATTAATTAATTAAATTAATATTAATGTTAATTTATATAAAATTACTAATAATAATAATTATCATTATTATATATAAATATTTAATAATAATAATCATTATTATTATTATTATATAATTATAGAATCATAATTAATTAAATTCTAAAAACTATTATAATGTAATAATATTAATATTGTTTAAATATTAATAATAATAACAACAATAAAAAAGTAATTGAAATTAATAATAATGTAATATGAATAATATAAATACAACATTATATAACATTAACAAAAAATTATAATTTAATTTAAATATAAAGATTTTGTAATTATTATCATTTTTGTTGATATTAACAATAACAAGTTCTTCCCAGTCTCAAATTATATTACTCCATGTTACTTAGTTGCTTTCACATGCAAACTGGCCTACACATTAATAGCCGCTCAAATATATTTTATGACGTATAAACAGTATCACAAAATCTCTACCCACTGACTCATTTCTAAAGTCACGCACTATCAAACGTCATATGGGCCAGAATTACAGTTTTTGACTCACGATTTGGGTCTGACAGTAAACTACTCTCGTCTCGACATGTGGCGGCTCTAAAAATGGCCACCAGTTTTGTAATGTGGTCACACGACAGCACAGCCGAGCGACTCCACCCACGGGAAGACCAGCCCAAACTCTCTCCATCTGCTCCCAGAAAACTGTCCCTCTCTGCTGAACGCACGCCAAGTGATTCGCACCGATGCTGCTTCACCAGTGTTTTCATGCAACGCAACCTGCTGGCATTTGTTGAAGTCAGCACGATAAAACTGCACATACACAGAAAGCCTGCTCCTGGGCTGTTTGTTTTCGGTTTACACTTCTATCCCAGTAGCCGACGGGAGGGGTCAGATGGTTTAAATGTTCCTGCTGACATTGGATTGCTTCTGTCTGTCCCTGTCTGTCATGCTGCTGAGAGGTTTGCGATTGTAGCTCCGTGTAGCTTCGCTTTTCTGTTGAATCTCCATCTTACTTTCACTCTCTATTGTTTAAAGTGATAATATATAACTTAATTCCCACTTAATTCGATAATTTCTGGTATTATCTATCAAACTAATTTGATCGTTCGCTTTTTAAAACCGCACGTGCAGCACGTTAGCATTCGTTAGCCGGTTAGCTTGTCACTCGCGGTTCCCATTTCTATTCGCGCCTATTATTGTTTTCTTTTTTCTCAATCCGTTTTTCACGAGTTCATCAAACAATAGTGGTAAGCGAATCATTCTTCAATCACGGTGAGTAATGGGTTCTTCTGCTATTGTTGTTTGCACTGTTTGCCACATGTATAGTTTATCTCTCTCTGTCGGCGACGAGGGATTCACATGTGATAAATGCAGGGAAATAGTTAGGCTGACAGAGAAGGTTTCAGAATTAGAGACACGCATCCAAAGTTTAGTAAGAATGTGAGGGCTGTAGATACTGCTTTGGATGCGACTAGCTCAGGGAGTCGTGTACATTGTTCGGTTCCGGTTGAGCCCGTGCAGCAGGGCAACTGGGTGACTGTGAGGCGGCCTAGTCGCGGGTCAAAACATCAAACCAGGCTCAGTTGGGGGGCCAGTTCTCCTCTGGCCAGGAGATAATTGTTTACTTATTGTTTTAATTAAAATTTTAAATGTATAAATGTATTTCTTTTTATTTTATATTGTTGCAATTTCTAACAATAATAGTATTATGTAGTTATGTATTTTATTATATTTTTGGTTATTTTCTTTTATTTTTAGTTTTATTGTATTTAATTCGAGGTCTTCACTGGGGATATGTCCCCGGGGCTCATCCAGGTGTCCCGGCCTCTGCCGACGATCCGGACACGGACTGGGAAACAGAATAAGAAAGAAACAGACAAATATTAGCGTAGATGCCATTCTTCTTACGATGTAACGAGTACATCATGTGTTATGGGGTGTGTTCCCGGTTCCGGTTGATCTAATTAATGCAGCCTAACAATCCTTTAATGGATTTGAATAATAGAAGCGTATTAGTGTGTTATGTGTAAGCCAGGTTAAAGAAATGTGTCTTTAATCTAGATTTAAACTGACAGTGTGTCTGCCCCCCGAACAGCGTTAGGTAGATTGTTCCAGAGTTCGGGTGCTAAATAGGAAAAGGATCTGCCGCCTGCAGTTGATTTTGATATTCTAGATATTATCAAACGGCCAGAGTTTTGAGAACGCAGCAGACGTGGAGGACTATAATGTGATAAGAGCTCGCTCAAGTACTGAGGAGCTAAGCCATTCAGGGCTTTATAAGTAGTTAACAAGATTTTAAAATCTGAGCCAGTGCAGTGTTGACAGAACCGGGCTAATATGGTCGTACTTCCTGGTTCTAGTAAGAACTCTAGCTGCATTTTGGACCAGCTGGAATTTTTTTATTAAACGTGCAGAGCAACCACCCAATAAAGCATTACAATAATCTAGCATTGAGGTCATGAATGCATTATTATAAAAAACTGGATGACGAGTAATAAGATTTATATCAAGCCGATGTAAAGCTGCTTTGACACAATTTGCATTGTTAAAAGCGCTACATAAATAATATTGACTTGACTTGACTTTACATTATTCAGCAGCTGTCTGAATCACAAGCTGTTAGCAGCAAAGCAAAGAAAGCACTGCAACCTTGTGTGTGTGTGTGTGTGTGTGTGTGTTTGTATGTGTGTTTTAACACTGACAGTTAAATGCTGCATTCCCATTTTTGTAACACTAGTGTCTTTTCCTGACAGAAATCATTGTCTGAGGGTTTTGGCTGCTGTTTTGTAGTAATCACAGGCACTTTCTGTTTCCTCTTCTGTGCTGACACTGAAACACTTCTCACACACGGAGGTATGAATTCATAACTGCGAGGCTCGTTTGAGGAAGAGGCGATTTAGCGAGCGCGATCTGTCTCCTGTTGTTTTTTACCTGTTTTTTGTGTGTGTGAAATTACTGATGATGGTTTAGTTCCAGAAAGCCCAGCGGCAAACATCTGCTTGGGTTCCACACAAAAAAAGCAAAGAACAGCAACATCACACAACCAGACGCGTCATCTTTGTTCTGTGTGGCTTTACATGCACACGCACATATACTTGAGAAACCCATAATGCTAAGAAGTGAGCTGCATGCTAGTATCTTATGAGGATATTCAAATTTGATCCAATTTACAATCTTAATTTTGAATTTATACAACCACACAAAGTCTGCCATGTTATACCCATCTCTCATGGTCCAATCAAATCAAATCTAATTTATATGACATTAAATATAAAACAAAATAATATAAAAAAAGTATTGCAATAATAAAATGATAACTAAACTTTATATTAATAGTAATATTATTTTATATTTTTTTATAAAATTAATCAATAGCAATTATTATTTTGAAATATTAATAATAACACTATCAAATTATTCCTTGTCTTAGCTTATTTAGGATGCATCCTGCTCAGTATTATATATATATATATTGTATGTATTATAATATATATATTACATTTCTGATTTTACTCTGAAAATATGTCAGATGATTTGGTCATTTCAAATAGTCTGAAAATTTCGAGTTTAAAATCAAATCAAAATTAACCATATTTACTTCCGCTTACACATTGTCTCACATTATTTTATTAAAATTCTGGTGGATACAATAAGACAATTATTTTGAATTATTATTTAATAATTATTTAACTGTTTATTAAACATATTAAATATTAAAATTCTATACTATTTTGTCTTAAAAAAAACTAAAATCAATCATTTTTAAATGATAAAAGTGAATGCATCCCAACATTATAATGTACAGCACAAAAAAAGTGAATAATATATATATTTTTTTTTTATTAAATGGGGCAAAAGTTACATTAGCATGTACAATTAAATATATGTCAAATATTGACCTATAAATATGAGTAGATAAATTAAATGGTATAGATATACAGTATTATGCATCCCTATTAATAATAAAAAATAAGGATTTACGATTTAAAAATCACCCACATCCCGGTCCAAAAATTTAGGGATGTTCACTGAACGTTCATATATGAAACCATAAGAAACACACATTTTTAATAATCCAATAAATTTCCAATCAATAACTCCTTCCCTCCAGTTTTTTAATTAGTATCAATGAAATATGTCATATTACGTAAATAAAATGGGTTGCGAGTGCCTTTTCATGGAAATAAGGCAACGTTGGGGCTTGATCCATTAGGATTTAATTGGATTGCGAAAAGTGGCTATGATATTATCTGTTCAATTACATTTATTTTCCCCCATCCGCACAGCAGCCTTGGTTACATCAGCAGAGAAAATTATGAAGATTTACTAAAATAATGTGCACTAATGAATCATGCACAATAAGGCCAGAGGCATTCGTTAAGAAAGTACATAGGGTCAATTTTAATTTCACATTGACTTTAAGGCATGAAATGGATGTTAAGGACGCATTAGAGGATTCAAATCTTGTGCGATTCAATCATTAGAGCTCTTCCTGTCACTACAGCTGCACATGACATTTAAATTTACTCTGAGAAATCATCTCCGGATGTGAAGCCAGGCAGTTTGAACGATTGTTATTTTGAAGGGGAAGTGCATCTTGTGTTTCTCATTAGATGCGAGAAGCAGCAGCTTTTCCCCCCCGTGACCATTCGGCTGCCTGTAGCACAAGTTTATTTAATAATGCACACAACGTAAATGCATTTCCTCTGCATTTCACAGCGGATTTACAGTCCGATGTTCTTAGAAATCTCATCTCATTACATTATCAAACATCTGTGTTTTATAGCAGACGGCATGCAGAGAAAACACGCTCAGATTGATAACAGGCTGCGGGGTCTTTGTGTGAAGCTCTTCAGTCATTCGAATGGATCGGTGAGGTTCAGAGATGGGATTCTCAACACATGGGTCAAAAAAACAAAGCTAAATGTGAATAATATCGATATAGTCGTGAGTCAGTTTGGTGCAAAGAACTGGGTGGAAGCCAAAGTAGGCCGATGCTAACATGAGCAGGTTGTAAAACCTGCTTTCAACCTCAAAAACCATAAACAAAACTAGATAAAGGTGCAAGAAAATGTGTTTATGCCATGTTTCATTCAGGGAATTCGAGGCCTCTGAAAGCATAAAGCATCAAATATTGTTACTGGATATTGTTTACACCTTTAAATATGAAATACAGCACTATGATCAATACTTCAACGTAATTTGTGATGTAGTGGACCATTTCAAACCAAACTAGTCAGCTCTTCCTCACTGTAAAAAAAAAAAAAGTTGAGCCAACTTAAAATTTTAAGGCAACCAGCTAATTTTTGAGTTTTCTCAACTTGATGTTTTAAGTTTATGCAACAAAAAGTTGAGAATCTCCTACAAAAATAAGTTTATCATTTTCCTCAGTGTTTGACATGCTATGCTTGCTAAATCTTGCTAAGCATTAAAAACAACAAATACTGAATGTTAAAGATGAATACAACTTACTTAAACATGGCACCTCTGAAGATGATGTCACTTCCTCTTGATAATACGATTTAAAGGGGCAGTGTTAAGGAAGCCAGTTTCCGCCACTGAATATTTCTTTTTAAAGGTAATTGTGACTTTTTATCTCACAATTCTGACTTTTTTTCTCGCAATTGCATGATATAAACTCACAATTGCGAGTAATAAAGTCAGAACTCGCAATTCTGAGAAAAAGTCTGAATTGCAAATTAATATCTTGCAATTCTGAGTTTTTTGGGGGTTTTTTCTTAGAATTGCCAGTTTAATTCTCGCAATTCTGTTTTTTTTTTTATATCAAGCAATTCTGAGAAAAAAAACAGTAAGAATTGTGAGATTAAACTTGCAAATAACTTTTTTTTCCCCATACAGTTTACTATTATTATGTAGTAAAAAAAAGTAGATGATGGGGACATATAAAAACATGTAAATTATCCAACTTAAAATCAAATTAGTATTTGTATCAATTTGATAGTTATAGTGTAAATGGTTAAACTAGTATACACATTTTAACTGGGAAAATTTATTGTTAATACATATTTCCAAAATATTTTATTTTCATACATATTTTACATATAGAATCTGGCTATATGTAAAATGCATAGGCTTTAAAATATTTTTAAAAATGTAAAATTCTAAATGTGGTCTTTTAAGGTATAGTACTTACTGTAAAATGAGCTTATTTTAAAAACACTAGAAGTCTATGGCATGCGCTCTTTCGCTATATAAACGTGTGCGAGTGTGCAAGGGTCTGAAGTGAAGTGAAGTGACATTCAGCCAAGTATGGTGACCCATACTCGGAATTCGTGCTCTGCATTTAACCCATCCAACGTGCACACACACACAGCAGTGAACACACACACACACAGTGAACACACACCCGGAGCAGTGGGCAGCCATTTATGCTGCGGCGCCCGGGGAGAAGTTGGGGGTTCAGTGCCTTGCTCAAGGGCACCTCAGTCGTGGTATTGAGGGTGGAAAGAGCGCTGGACATTCACTCCCCCCACCTACAATCCCTGCTGGCCGGAGACTCGAACCCACAACCTTTGGATCACGAGTCCAACTCTCTAACCATTAGGCCACGACTTCCCAATGCACTAGTATCGGTTTGTCTTCATCAGGTTTGTCTAATTATAAATGAGATCCAGAGTCTCCATCTGCTCACAAACACAAGAACTCCTGCCAAACAACACTCTCTGTGTTTCTTTCTCTTTTTTTCTGTCTATCCCTCTCTCTTCCTGAAGTCGATTGATCAACAGCTCCCCCTACAGGTTTGTAAGGAATCTATTTTTCTCTGGTTTCCTATGTGGCTTAGATTTCAGACAAAATGTACTCTACAGATGAGCACATAGTGAAGGCACAGGTTGTGGTGTGTTTTGCATCTGTGCTTCGCATCTTTGTTCTGATTCCAGAGAAGTCCAGTTGATTGTCTCTTATAGTTTTCAGTTGGCGCTGGTCTCTGTGTTGTTGTGGTCCAGCACTGTCAGATTCCCTCAGGAAACTTTAGGTGTTGCTAATCAAAAGCACTGTAAGTGAAACCAGCTTCTCGCAAACTCAACGCCATTATTTTAGTTTATCTGTTTGTTTATGTTCTTGTGGTGACTGTGAGGCGTTTATTGACCCAGAGCTGATAGTGTGAGACTTGCGCGTGTCCCCGCAGGGCCGCTGGATTGATGCCCATCACTAATAGTGTTCAGGTCTGATACACACTTCATAAAGCAAGCAGGCTTGAGGCGAGGTCAGCCAATCAGAGAAGCCGCTGTTACCATGGAAACCACATGTGCGTCAACCTACAAAAATGTCAATGTATTAAGAAATACTCTTAATTTTTTTTATTCTTTATTTTTTCATTCCCCTTGTTGTAATATTAAAATATATTTTAATGCATTTTAGTATTAATTTGAAAAATATATAAAATATACTTATATATCAGGAGTATTTCCTGCTATTTACCAATAAACATTATATTTTTAAATTATTGATTTTTTAAACTTCTTGATTCTTTTGTTTTAGTATTACATATATATTGTCATGTATTTTAATATTAATATGAAATATATATTGTATTATATTTCATATATTTATTTCAGAATATAATATTTATTATTTAAAAATATTCAATTTTTCCTTTCTTACTTTTTCATTTGTCATGTTTTAAAATCAAATATATATAATATATATTAATATTAAATAATATATATAAAAATATAGTTTAATATATTTATTGCAGTATATAATATTTATTAATTAATTCATATAAAATTAATATTCATATAAAATAGTTTAATAATGCTAAAAGAATATCATTAAATAAAAAAATTATATATATATATATATAATTTAGTAAATAATTGAATTCTTGATTATTTCTCATTTCAGTATCAAATTTGAATATATTTGAACATTAATATGAAAATATGTGAAAATACATTTAAATTATTAAAGTAAATTTATAACCAATATTTTTTAACTACTAATTAAATAAGAAATATTCTTCCTTTTCTTTCTTGTTTTTTATTTCTCTTGTTTTTATATTCAAATATATTTAAATCATTCTAAAATAATATCATTAAATATAAAATAATATATATATGTTATAATTGTATGTGTTTTATGTGAAAAAAAACTAAAGCCAGTTCTTTGATGACATCATCCTCCAGGAAGTGACATCATTGTGGAGGGAAAACAACAGCAAAAACATTAGTAAGTTTAAGCCATTGCTTCAGTGGATTCTGTTATATTTTGTGGTCTCATTTGGTCTGTCGCACTTCCGAATATTCCATCCTGCTAAAATTAAATCATTTTGTGTTCAGAATTAACAAAGTTGACACCCTCATGTAAGATAAGTCCCCAGTGAACACTAGCTAGTTTTGGCATCGTGTTATGTTCTCTGTCTCGCTCTCTCTCTCTCTCATTGTGTAAATAATCAAGTTCCAATACAACACATTTAACAGACACAATCACAATCACCCAAAGAGATTCAATTAGACTTGTAATGCTTTATGGGTGAATGGCATGCATGAGTACTTCATTCACTGCCTCATAAGTTCATGGCGAATGACTCAAATGCTATGATTCATGTCAGAGCTGGTCGGTTTGCTTCTTAGAACTCTTTACTGAAGCCTTTTATGAAAAGCCCATGGAGAAAATGAATGAGGGAAATACTTCCCCGGACCAAATCGCTGCTGGGGCTTATTGAACTGAGGAACAATCAACTGCTCTGAACCCCTCAGTGAAGTTATTCAGCAAAGTATGAACAGCACAAACATAAAATTATGTTGTTTTTTTGTCTAGTGCAATTATGACTGACATTCAGCGATCAGGAACTGTTTGGTATTCAGATACTCCACTGTTTTGTTTTTAATCATAGAAATAGCAGATCTGTCTGACGCATTGATTCAATAACGATGTGCACCAGATGTCATAAAAAATTATCTTCTGCATGTATTTGCGTAGTCTTGCATAGCCAGAATTTTGACATCTACCAAGTCTAGTCCACTTTGCAATTAAATTAGCTATTGTTCCTTGCGTGCTTATTCTGACATATTTTTGCCCAAAAATATAAACCCCAAAAATGCATTATATTTAGAGATACAATTTTTATTTATTTATTTCTCATAGATTAGAACGTGTCCTGTTAAATTAAAAAAAATTCTAAGCAAAAAAATTACATATTTTTACCATGATTTACAGAAATAATGTCATTCTTTGTAACGATAGTTTGTGTACCAAAACATCTTGTCAGGCATATTTAGAGCAAGAATCATTAGGTGACAATAAAAGACTATTTAATGATCACAGTGCAGCCACAAAGTACTAATTAACTGTCATTAATTGTAACTGTGACAATTGTCACTACTTGCCACTGTCCTTCAAACCCCTAGGTTTTACCCTTTTGTCAGTTTTTAATCATCAAAATAAAATCCAATTAAATGATCATTTTAAATAATACATTACTAAATGTTAGAATTAATTATATATATATATTAGTAATTAATAATTAAATAAATAACAATAAATAATTAATTAAATTATAATATAATATAACATACAATATAATACAATAATATATTTTAATATAATATAATTATATTATATTAACTTAAAATTATTACATACCGTATATAATTAGGGTTACAGAGGAGCAGAATATTCCCCGTAAATTTCCAAAATAGTTTCCAAGAAATCATGGAAAGTTTTGAAAGTTTACAGATGTTTATTTTTTTATTTTATTTTAATACTTTTTTTGCCCCTTTGCAACCCTATTATATTTAATAATTTAAAAATTACATTCAAAAAAATTTAAGTAATTTTCTAACATATAGTTTTGTATATAGTATTTAATTTTTTTCTTTAATGTGTAAAATAACACTTTTCTCATCTCCTGCCTTTGTCATCAAATCTCAGGAGTCGCTAGCAGAGGATTTTGGGATTGTGCATATTCTTGTGATGCCATCAGTCAATTAGCATTGTCATGTTATTTAATGTGTTTCCAGAATGATTAGTCACATGATGTTTACAGCTCAGGTGATCAGCTCAAAACTGAGCTCTTATGATGACAGCTAACAGATGCATGCTAATGGACGGCTCTCTCCAGATCTTCAGACCCCAGACTGTCCTTTAAAACAGAAAACACACGCCGGTGTCTTCTTTAACCAGTCAGAGTGTGTTTTAGAGCGAGAAGGAGAGAGGTTTACATCTCTGAGGGTTTCCTGTTCTCCTTCCTGCTGGGCTTCGTTTTACTCCTGGAGATTTTTGATGAGTTCTTTTGGAAAACATCCATAAAACACTGCTTTCCCTCTCTCCCTCTCTCTCTCTCTCTCTCTTTTCTGCTCTCAGCATGAGAGAACAGGAGAATTTACTCAGACCCAGGAGGAGCTCGGTGATTGGGGAGAGAGAAATCATCATGAATACAAATCCAGGCAGAGAGAATTGAAAGGTCTCCTGTTCTTCTGAATGTGTTTTTTGTTTGTGTCTAGAGGGGCATCACGCTGTAATTATTGACTTTTCTTTGTCTAGCTCCTTTTCATCCTCTAAGAGAGAGGGAGGAGTGGAAGCCTGTCATCTATTCCCCAGCGACTTTCACTCAGGTTAGAATGCCGAAATCACAGAGCGGCTGCAGTGTGTTCAACACAAACTTGTGTGTGTGTGTGTGTGTGTGTGTGTGTGTGAGGTTGAAGTCTGTTTTAAAGGGTCGTATCTTGGAAGAAAACTATTGCACACTGTCATTTGCATACCTGTGCTTGCATAAAAGCTTTGCTTGATTCACAGCATAAATGTGGTCTTACATTGAAGAATTCAGATTATTCAAAATGAGGGCGGGCCTGTAAGGTAATTAGCATAAAACACGCCCAAAACATCTCCATATAAGCTTTCACCAGAGATAAGGCATAGAAAAATCTTCAAGCCAAGTGTTTTTGTGTTTCACCTGGTTTTAAGCAATTCTTAAACACCTTTATGTTGTGAATATACACATAATGCTAAATGCAAATAATAAAATAAAGCAGACCAGATAATCCTGTGTAGTTTTATTATATATTACCAATATATTACCAGAATAAATACTTCCCATTACTCCATCTATTTTACTGTCCCAAATGCATGATTATATGGGCATATCATATGTGCACATTTATTAGCATTTACCATTGATTTGTGCTGCATTACTGATTGTAATGTTCAGAATGCAAAATTCCTCCATCAGACAATCCAGACCAAAAACCAATCATAACAGCAGTACATTACATATGGGTATCTTAAAGAGTAGAAAAATGGCATGTCAAACTAAATTATAACTTTTTTGAGGGAAAACCTTTTTTTGGTACATAATAACATTTGCCTCTAATATTAGAGGTTGAATCTGTTTTCCAGTCAGCGGAGAATGTCTGTTATCTATAAGTATGTCTGTCTGGAATGAGCATCTGACTCCAGTGATGAGAAACCATCAGCACATCCACTGATCACTGTGGCAAACAGCCACACACATGCAGGCCAAACGCTGGCAGAACATTGACTCGATGCTGGCAGTGGTGAGAGCTTGAAAATGTCATTGATAAACATTAATAAAGACAGACCCAGAGATAGAGAGATCAGAGGCATCAAATGCCACTTTAGGTTGGCCAGGGGCTGAACAGACAGCTGTGTAAAGTGCACAGACCATGCTTGTCCTGATCTCCAATTCTCAAACAGTGGCATGATGAAGATCCAGAGGCATTGGATTGAAATGGTGCAAAACCCACATCTATCTCGATAGGTGTAAACAGCATGTTATATAGAAATGACTGCATTTGTTAACAAATGTATGATTGCAAATACAAAAACCAGCTACAAACCACCTCAGTGTAATCTGTCCAGCAGAGGGCGCTGTTCTCAAAACTACCCCTGCTGCCCACTAATGCAAATTCATTCAACCCAAGTTTGTTTTTGTGGTAAACTGTTGGTAAAACTTAATTTTGATAATCCACTTTAGACATTCTACGAACTATAAGTAACTTTGCAACTACATGTCAGCAGCCAGTCATCAGAGTAGTAGACTGTCTGCATAATAAAAAGTGCTCCACATGGCTCCGAGAGGTTAATGAAGGCCTTCTGAAGTGAATCGATGCATTTATGTAAAAATATCCTTATTCAAAACTTTATAAACCGTTACCTGTAGCTCTATTAACTATCGTATGCATGCAGACATAGCATAAACTCCAATGATAATATTTTAGTCTCGCGAGAACCAAGTTTTGTTTACAGCAAAGTAGGGCTTGGCAATAATTCGATAACGTTAATTATTGCAATATAATTTTCCTCGATAAAACGATATGAAGAGTTTGATAAATGTTCGATATAATGTTTATGTGCCAAAAGCGCAACGAAACAGCGCGACTCATTTGAAGCGCGCCAGACGGACCGTTTATCCGCTCTGATAAAAGGTCAAACTACCGTGTGGCGAAAGCTCACGATGCGTTTACTCGGTCACTGCATTAAACAGCGCTGTGAGATTCAATGTGAAGTGATTGTATTTATAACACAAATGACTATGTGATCTAAACTAGTTTAAAGCCAAACGGGAGAAACACTGTGTGCAACGAGACAGTCAGAAGGCTTTTAAATCTACACATCGCCATCATTTACCATGGATTTACTGTAGTAACACTCTCTGCACCATGGTATTGTGGCAGAAATGTGGGATATTCACAATTAATTGTATTACAGGAGTAATGGTATATAATTATAGTATGTATTGATTAAGCTATAGCATGTGTACATTGTACTGAATAACAATAGGCTACCTAAAAACCATATAGTTATATTTTTACCATGGTATTGAGGTGCTATGTGTGGTTTTATCTGTGTTTATCATGATTTAAGTGTATGCTACTATGGAAGACCAATGCTTAATAAAAAAAATAAAAAAACTGGGTCAGAATAAATTTAACCATATAAAACTGAGCTTGCTACAATTTTTACAGATGTCACTGATTTTTATAATGAACAAAAATTTACCTCTGCATCCCAACTCAAACTACTATCAAATGTGCATTTCTAAGAGACAAAAAAAAGTGATATTATTATTATCAGGCAACCCTAACCTGTTTCTTGATTTGAAACAATATCACTCATTAGAACATGCAGAAACTAAGAAATGAATTTTTCTATTTAGATATTTATTTTGTTAAGGAAAATTAATGGTCTGGTTTCTACAACTTTCACTTTGGAGCAAAAATCTTGCTTTAAACTTGAAAGAAATAAAGATTTGACATTTATCGTGATAATTATCGATATGAAAAAATTTTTCGTGATAAATGTTTGGCCATATCGCCCAGCCCTACAGCAAAGGAAAACCAGTCTCCTCTTGGCTTATATCGAAATCCTTATGTATTTTTCTTACAAATCCTCGTTTTGTACTACTTATTCATGACTGGTGTTTTGTTTTGCTCTCTCCTCTGCACTTCTGCGTTCGTTACTTCTCACAGGAGCTTACGCCACACCTACATCCTACGTTATCTGTTGGAACGGCAGAATGTGCGTACAACAGTTAGCAGAAGCTAGATGTTACGGTTTATAAAGTTTTAAATAAGGATATTTTTCTTACACAAACGCATCGATTCACTTCAGGAGGCTTTCATTAAAACTCGAAGCCATGTGGAGCACTTTTTATGATGGATGGATGTGCTTTTTTGGGCTTCAAAATCTCCCCCATCCACTGCCATTATAAAGCTTGGAAGAGCCAGGACATTTTTTAATATAACTCCAATTGTATTCATCTGAAAGAATAACATCATATACACCTAGGATGGCTTGAGTAAATTTCATTTTTGGATGAACTATCCCTTTAAGTGGTCTAAATGTATTTATATGTATCGTCTGTGGAAGGCGCAGGACCATAAAATGTTCATCAAATCATATCCCTTGGTCCGAGGGCTATGATAGGCTGTCCTACCTACCTGTCAACGTATGTATTTGCATATCTCCACAAACCCTTTTCACGCAGACATGACATGATACATGATACGTTTCTTTTAACATACATTGATCTTGCCATGCATGGAAATGGCAATAAAAACATACAAACAAACAATAACTTATTCTACTAACCATAACATAACAGTCTACTAATACTCTAATGAGAGATTTACCCAACATGTAGTTGCAAATTTACCACATAACAATGTGTTTTGTGGACTGAAAAGGAAAGAGGGGGTATTTTGGTTCAGCATAATTTCTAGTAAGGGCTCTCTGGCTTATATTTTAGAGGCTAATGCTTATAAAAATTTATGAGCACTATTGTTTGTCTACTGAGACAAAAACACTCCAATTTAATGGCTTTTTTAAGATGCTGTACTGTAAGTGATGTTACTAACTTCCACTTTGTTTATTTATTTATTTTTGTTTTGTTTTTCTTTTTTGTTATTTTGACCAGTAGGTTATGGTTTCAAACATCTCCTTGCTATAAATTTATATTAATTAAACTTAAAATTAAACTTCAATTTAATTTTGTTAAATGCTAAGCTTAAAAATGTATGCTATATCTTTCAAATAAATGCCACCAGGTTTGATAATTTATCTAATGCAGTGACATTCAGTCATTTTAAATACGTCTTAAGCATCAGGTAGTAGGGATATTTTATGTGTGGGATTAAAAAATTGCTTACAGGAGCTTTAAGCTCTCCAGTAATTTGATACCAGCAGCTCCCGTGAATACGACAGAAACTAAACGTGGTGCAGAGCAGCGATATGGCGCTCCTGAGCTGACTAATATAAACATGAGTGTGTGGGATTCCAGATGATGTCATGACTAAACAATCTAACACTGCTGCAGCACGACCACACACACACACACTGAACAACCATAGTTTATTTTTAGCCTTTTAAAGTCTTTGTGAAAGTCTGGAAACTCTTTTTTTGGGGTGATGTTGAAGAATTACAGCCACACACACATGGATGTTTTGTGTAATCAGAGATGCATGCCAGCAGATGTGACGAGAGAGAGGGGGATTCTCAAATGGTTTGTGTTTATTAGAGGTTATGTGTGTGCGTGAGAGTTCATTTTTAGCTCAAGTCCGAAATAAGACTAAATACTTCAAACTGCACAGCTGTTAAGCATTAAACATTGTATAATAATTAGTGGTGTTTGCTAAATTGGCCTATTTCGTCTATAAACAATTGATTTTCACCTGGCGGATGATTAAACAGGCAGAAAAACCCATAAACTGACATTGTAATAAACATCCTTGCAATCACCCAGAATACCCTAGCAACCACCTTGAAATGCCATAGCAACTATACTGAGAACACCCTAGAAACCACCTTTCAAAGTCCTATTTAGAAACTACTCAACACAACAGCAATCACATTTTCTTCAGAAAATATACAAATCTGCTTGTTTTCAATAGAAGTTACAATTGTTACCTAATTATTGTTCATACTAATAACTGCAAAAAAATATCTTGACACACATGGGAAAATTCTATAAACTCATTCAACACAGTTTTAATAAGAATCTAGTTCTTTTTATATATTGTTAAGAAACTTTTCATCAACGTATGCAATGTAAAACAAGATTTATTTAAGTTCTAAATAAAACAAAGATTACTGAATTTCTACTTCAAAATTTCACATTGAATTATATGTCACTTGCTTCTAAATTTAACCCCAAATTTTCAGTGTAGAGTTCTTGAATTGGCTGTAAGGTTCTTTTGAGATTTCAAAAGTTATTTTTGTCACGCTTCAGGTCCTTCAGTCCAGCATATTGGTTTCTGTGATCTTTAAAAAAAAAAAGTTGCTACAAAGAGAAGTTGCTATCATGATGCCCAGATGTTGTGGCTGTTTGTAGCATGTTACTATGCCGGTTACCAGGGTGTTTTTGTTGGTTCCTCAGTCCAACTCTAAAAAAAAAAAAAAAAAAAAACAATTTCTGCACTCTTAATAAAGTTTCCAAAATGGGGTTTTCGCAGTGTTGCCATAGAAGAAACAAAAAGATCATAAAATAACCATTTTTCTTAGTGTAAAGAACAATTTAAGATTCTTTTTTCCACTATAAAGAACCTTTTGTGTAAGGAATAGAAGGTTCCAAGGATATTAAAGGATCTTCATGGAATCACAGATGCTAAGAGAATGTTTGCTATTTCGGTTCCTAAAACGACATCTAGGTGATTATTTCACACATTTTTCATCCAATCTTCAGATCTTCAAAGGTTTACAGAAACGCTGAGGTCCGTCTGCTTTTTGAATGAAAGCTGAATCATTTTACAGAGCACAGAGGATGGAAATTGGGGGTGGAGAAGTGTAGGAAAGCAGAAAAAGAGGTGTAGTTTTTCTAGAGGGGTGTTGCAGGGCTGGGCAGGGGTGTGTGTTTGTGCGTAAGAGGCTGTTTTTTTCTTTCCATTTGGGGGGGTTCAGGGTATCATTTTCATCCGTGTCTGTCCCGCCCCCTCCATGAGTACACCCGGCACACGCTCCAGGTCCCAAAGTGGCCACAGAGACTCTGAGACTCGGACTAAAGTGGCAAGATGAGCGCCCTGTGTCCGCTCCTGTCTGCCCTCTTTCTGGCACTGCTATACCTGCTCCAGACTGCCAACGGAGGTAAGACCACTCAATCTCAGTGCATTAAGATTAATAAGCCAATGTAGCATAATATTACATGTGTTTGAATATTTGAAAGCAGTGCAAAAGTTTTTAAAAGTTGCATTATTTTGTATTCTGCAAGAATATGGAGCTCAGTGGAGAAGCTTCAAACACCTCAAAGTGTGTATTGAAGCAAAGGTTCCCTCACAGAAAAACTCATTCATACTTGTGAGGCTCAAGTCTGTTCTGCCTGTGTATACAATAAACCCACAGTTTGGCGACCCCTCCTTCTCGTGCTTCCGTTGAGGGTTCTTTGCGTGCATGGGGCAGTCTGGCAGCGGCTCGCGCAGATCAGAGGTCCTAAAATAAAGAGTCACTTTCAGAGGTGTGGATCAGCTGCCCTACGCACAGATGTTCCTGCTTTTCCGCTCCAAGATCTTTAGCAGCGCCTGTGAGACCTGCAGTCTAATTAGCGTGCGAGTTAAAGTTGCACTGAAGTGACCGTTGTTCAGCTTCGGATCAAAGCGTTTCTCCATCACCAGCTGCCACAAAGTCACATGACAGAAGAGTAACACCGGCAACCAATCTACAATGTGCGTTTGAGTTGGTAGACTAGCAAGAATGTTTTGGCATCTGTGTCCTGTTTTGTTAAACACCACATGAGGACCATGTGTGGAAACATGAGTAAGAGTAATTGGAAAATAGTAAAAATCAATGCTTTACTGCTGTGAGACAGGCTCAGGCGTGGCAGGGCGGGGCAAGGTGGGCGTGGCATGGCGTGACTGGGCGTGGCACAAGCAGATGTTCAGAGTAAAGTTGTGTAACTGTCAAACTGAGTCTGGAATAGATTTGGTCATTTTTCCCCTGTAAAACCTGACCTATGAAAAATAGGTCAAAAAATAATTTTTGGAAATTGAACTTTTGAACCTTGAACCTTATATATGACAAAATACATAAAACATTTTTCATATGTGTTTTTATTGAGTGTCATATTTGATGCATCGGGCTTTTTTGCCTCATAGAATAATATTCTGAGAATACATTATTCAGAGGCCAAACAGAGCAAAAATTTGCAATTTGGTGCACATTCCTCAAAAGCCTAATGTATCATATTTGATACATTTTAACATGATTTTCTTATAAATTATGTACTGATAATCAAGCAAACCAAGTAGTTTTTAGGGCAGGGCTTAGCAAAGGGTCACCATTTCATAGGTTTGCAAAGAGTCAGTCTATAGTTTGGCGCACTTTCAGCGTTGTTTGTTTCAGCGATCTGACATCCGACAACTTATTGCTTGACTAATCGCATGAGTTTGGGGTGGGACTTCCTGTTTGATTGGTAGATTGCAGGAGTGTTAGGGAAACCTACTTCGAAACAACTATTATTTTTACAGCAAAGCAACAAATCTTTTCTTCTGTATTGTGACATCCAAGTAAAATCGATTATGAAAGAAGAAGAAAAATATGTAGGGTGGGGTTCTATCCATTAATTGTTGATTGGATGGAGGCAGCTTTGAATGTGAGTTTAAGTGAACTAAACTGATTGGAGAAGTCTGGCATACATTACCAGAGAGAAGTCTGTTGTTTTATCATAAAATCCAGTTTGCTTAAAAATGGCAAGGTTGATGCAAATGCTACAAAATGAAATATAGGCATGAATGAATCATTCATAGTAAGATCAATAGATTGCATTTAGAAAATTTTATTTCATGGACACTTTAATATGAATCATAAGGCATGGGAGACTGAATCATGGTGAATCAGATATTATTGACTCAGTAAGAAATGTACAAGTAACATCGGTGGACTATGAAACCTCCAAGCTGATGTCTGCCACCACGGCAACATGCTACATAAACAGGCCTGTGTGATGGTAAGCATTTTAGGCTATACAAGGAGTGTGTGTGTGTGTATACGTGTTGTGTTTACAGCAGTGCATATGTTTGAGTCCGGGTAGTTGGCAGGGTAATAAATGTTTGTACAGCTCTGCACATTAGATTAATAAACGTAATATTTGCATTTGTAAATTGATGACATTAGTTCGCCGGTCTCAGAGAGAGCCGCAGTTTCCAACGCTACAAGGGGCGTCTCAGAAACAGAAGGGAAACATTTATCTTTGCTGATCTCTCACCGGTCTGCTGTTTGTGATCGGATAATGGGACGAATGTTTCAAGATTTTATGTGGACCTTGAATGACAAAGACCTGTTCTAAAAATCGAACAGATTTCCTGATTTTAGCCCAGTTTTGATTTCATTCGATTCTGATTCATTTGCGTTTATTTCCGTTCTAAAGTTTTATATTGTTTTCTCTGCGTTAATACTGTAAGATATGTAGGATGGTGTTTCAGACTGATTCAAACTAGTAACTTTTATTAAACTAACTATTCATTCAAAGAACCCTCTCACATTAGTTTGAGTTTAACTGGTTGCAAGTTATGTGTTTGAGTCACTAAAAAGAACTGTTTCATAAGAGTCATGTGTTCAGAAATTGGACTACACTGGTCATGCAGTATGTTTTTGATTCACTAAATGAACCAGTTCATAAGAATCATTTGTTCACAAACTGCACTACAATGGTTGATTCATTAAATAGAACCAGTTCATAAGAGTCATTTGTTCATAAATTGGACTACATTGGTCATGCAGCATGTACTTGATTCACCAAAATGAGCCAGTTACTAAGAATCATTAACTGCAATTCAGCTAGACTTTATGCTGATAGTCAAACATCTAGCTATGCGAGTCTAACTCTACTCCAGTAGTTGAGGTAGGGTCTACATCGTTCCCACCTGCAGTCCCCATGGAAACCTGCCGCCCACACAGGAATCAATGCAGAAAGTTTTGAAACCCTGATGCTTGAGACTTTCCCTCCTCACTGTCCTCCTCAATAAATGATCTGTCAGTATGAAACACCGTACACACACACACACACCCAACCCCGACAATACCAGACCATAGGGAAGAGATAAACTCCATACTCCATTTTCCTGTCATTTCATATTCATCCACTGGAATCTCATGTGGCACTACGGAAACACTTTGAAAAGGTTTGTGGGTTTATATACACCGTAGTCTGGGCAGTTGTCCCCGCAGTGACTCTTGGCCAAATCACTGTCACAATAGATCAGGTTAAATTTATCTTCGAGATCATCACTCGGCTACTGCTTCATAAACAGACCTAAACATACCTTCACCCTAGCGGTATACCACAGTGTGGTATGTGAAGGTTTTATCCTCTTATGAGAAATTGAGAATTAACCCTGAATAATTGGTTGTGCTGCGTTTAGGGATTTGAACAAATCAATATCCCTAAATATTAAACTTTGGTGTGTGATTTAGATTTTTCTTCTAAAATGATTTAGGAGACACAAATGAAACAATAGTTAACATAGCAAGAGTACAGAGAAGTAAAACAAATGTAGATGTAGATAGTTTGATCATCAAAGAGTTTGATGAGATCTCCGGCGTTTGATTGCACACTTTAATTTATTCAATATTATAGTTTTTAATTTTGTTTATATTTTGTTTTCAAGTTTTTCGTTTTTACTGTATCGTTGTTAATATTAGTTGTTTTTTTTTCTGAGATTTCTAGTTTTCGTTTGTTTTCATTTTAATTTGAGTATTTTAGGGCTGCCAAAGTTAATGCGATTACAAGTAGCATTTAAAAACAGTATCACATCATGTCATAACTACGCGATGCAACGCTGCAACATGCAATAAAAGCTATCTTTTCCGTGTTAATCAGAGTTTTTGTCCTAACTAGCCATGACAGCGATACGCAAAATTTCTATTTTATACGGTTTCTATTTCTGCAACGTCATCTCTGGAGCAACAGCATACAATCTATGACAGTGATAATTTCAGGTAATGATTATGTGCTTTATTCAATGTTAAACTTGTCTAATGTGAATTTGAATAACATGTTGCGTGACATTTAAAGCCATACTGAAAGTAACAATAGATCGTTGACCTCAGATATTGAAAATAAATTAAAGCAAATGTACGTTACAACTCAGTGCGAACCAACAAGTGGTTTCCATAACAAAGATGGTATCAAGTTACTAAGTATGTACTTTTAATAATGTTAAAAATGTTTAATATTTATTAATTAGACTATAAACGTGGATGGCTGTGATATTTAAAAGTTTCTGCCGCATCACGTCTGGTATGGACAGCCAAATTTCTTGTCGCGTTGCATCTGGTTAGGACACAGTGTTGAGTGTTTTTGCCAATTATTTTACAGTTAATTTATACATTTCGTTATTCATATTTTTATTTTCATTTAGTTTAGCTTAGAAACATTCTCAAAATCGTACACAATTGAATTTCCTAATTCAGTTCCAATCTCGACAAGTTGATTAGATGTCCAGCTGTGTTTACTTGTTATACTGTTCATTTTGGTTGCATATGAAAGGAACCCTCTCTGTGTTAATGTGGAGACTTCAGCAAATGTTCTCATTAATGTCTAGGAGATCTGAACTGAATATTCTAGAAATATTCTTTGTGATGTTTTCTATCTTGATGTGTTTGTCCGTTTTTCTCCAACTTCACAGCTGTTCGAAACAATAAGAAAATGATTATATTCTGTTCTAATTGAGCTGCTTATGAAAGAACATCTGGAATGTTTCGCAGTGCACTAACAAATGAGAGTTTCATGGGTTAATAGTGAAAGTTTAAACCGTGTTGAGTGAATACTTAGTGATTAGATCGAGTTGGCCTGGTGGAGTCCCTGAGGGGATGTTTTGCATGAGTCATCTTCATGAGACAGCACAAGGAACATCACAACATCACACAGTTTCCTCAGAGACAAACCTTTCCAGTCTGCTGATCAGGAAATTAGGCCAGCAGCCACTATATGGCTTGTCAAGATCATTTACAGTGCAGTATCGCTCGCACTAGAGAGGGGCACAACTGTCCAACCGCTGGGATGGGTCCATTCAAGAACAGATGGATGAAAAGACATCTGTACTTCACAAAACTCATGAAATAAAAAGTATTTTACAGTGGTGATCTACACAAGACAGCATTTATGGCATATGGTGTAAGATATAAATAAATTCCTCTTTCTCAATCGGAGAAATCCCATGATGGCACTAAAAATAAAGGTTATAAAAAGGGTTTTGCAGTCTGATGCAACAGGAGAACTGTACTTCTTTAGTTATACCATGATGTATACTGTAGTACTGAATGTTTACCATGCTATTTACATTTTACTCCAAGGTACTTTGAAGAAAACCATTCAAAAATATTGTGTTCTTTGATGTATGCTGAATGTTTATAAAAGCAGCAAATATGACCGCTGTTTTTGAATAAGATACCATAGTAAATCCAATAGCATTGTATATTTCAGTACTAGTGAAATGGAAATAGCATGGTAAATAGTCAGTACTACCATATATATTGAAGTAGTATAGTATTACTCTCGGTTTCTTTACCATAGTCTTTGAAGTACACTGGAGTAAAATGAAAAGAGTATGGTAAATTAACATTCTAATCATTCAGTGCCATGGTATATATCAAAGTACTGTACCATAATACCATTACAGTACATTTTATTAGAGTATAACAACACAAGAACCTTTTTAGTAACCTTTTTCAAATAATCATTTAGCCAACTCAAGAAAGCTATATCGTTAAAATAATTCCTGAAAACTAGTATCTTTGGGAACAGAATTTCATTTGTGAACTTTGTCGTTTGTAAACGGTCTCAACTGCGAGTGATCTTCCAGTCTTCCATGGGTACGGCGTGCTCTGGTTTGGCTAGTGTTTGTGAATGAAGAGGCAATAGAACTAATGCTAGAACTTTCCACTGAGATCCTCACGTAGCCGTTAGTATGCCTGCGTGTCAGCTCTGACTTCTGTCCTGCATTAAACCTCCATCCAGCCAGAGGCGTTCTGGGTAATTTGCAAACGTCTCTTTAGTAAGGCCCTCTCTGGAGACAGAGCGGAGCGCTGGGATGGGCCTTTCTGCAGCGGAGGGGATAAATATAACCCACTCTCAAACGGGGCATGTGCTGCCTTAGAGGCTGCTGTTAGCAGACTGGGTGGGGTAACAGGTCGTTACTGTGAGTCACAGGGACACAGTTATTCCGTCATCGCAGGATTCTGTGAACTTACAATAAGTTGGAGGAAAGGAATTGTATGAGCAGAGTGTCGGGAAGGGTGAAAGATGTCAGTCATAGACCTCTAGGCCACAACTTCATCTTTAACATGGCAACACAGTCTATGCACTTCTTAATGACTTTTTAACTAGTCTTCTTGACTTGCTTTCCAGTTAAATATCTAAACTTTCTTTAAAAAAAAAAAGATACATTTACTTCAGATGCAACACTGCTTAAGATATTAAGATTTGTTTCAGAGAATGCACTTTAATATGAGTGAAAACAATGCTTAATATCTTATGCAGTGTTGCATCTCAAGTAAATTTATTTTGTTTTAAGGATTTTCACATAATTTAACAAAAAAATTATACAAAAAGTACTTAAGTAATGCAACTCTATACCACAACAATCTCTTAAGATGCTCTACTGTGGCACTCTATAGCGTAACTCTATACAGCAGCATGTTCTATACAGCAACTCTATACCACAACGCAACACTCTATAACAGGGATCCTAAAATCTGGCCCACTCCTGCAGAGTTTAGCTCTAACCTTAATCAAACACACCTGAGCATGCTAATCAGAGTCTTCAAGATCATTAGAAAATCACAGGTATAGGTGAGATTGATCAGGGTTGGAGCTAAACTCTGCAGCAGATTGGCCCTCCAGGGAAAGATTTGAGGACCGCTAACTCAATACTATGGTGCTCTATAATTATTTATTTACAACAGCATAATCTATAACCTGACTCTATACTGCAATGCTTTATAATTTAACTATATATAGCAGCATGGTCTATAACACAACTGTATGGTAAACCAGGGTGTATAAACTCCATAAAACAGTGCGCTCTATAATGCAGCTCCATACCTCAACATGCTCTATAGAGCAACTGTACACCATGACACTCTATAGCACAACTCTACAGAACAACAGGGTCTATAGAGCAACTCTTTTTCGCAACATGCTCTATAATGCAATTCTATAGTGCAACATGGTATATAACACAACTCTATTTTATGCAACACAGTTGATAACGCAACTCGACACTGACTCTTGGAAAAACAGCTACTGCTGCTACTGTGAATGTGTAGAGTCTGTGAACGGTTTGTGGACTGTGTATTGTTTGAATCGTGTATAGGTGGGGGGGGTAATAAGTTTTCTAATACTTCACCAGCCTCTTGGGGAAACATTAGCAGAGCAATTAGCCATTAGCAACCCTGTGGACGTAAATGAACCTCCTGTTTGGGGGTCTCTAACGATGTGAATTTATTAACCAAATGCTCAAGTCCTCTCACAGAAACAAACTGGGTGTTTTCGGGGTGTTTGCATATTAAGAATCCATATGGATCATTTTAATTGCTGTTAATGGTAAATTAAATACAGGCCATTAAAGCTGCATGTTTGGTCTCTGAATTCCACAGAATTTTGACCCCGTCCTCGACATAAACACTGGAATGTCTTGGAATCTCAACGATTCCCCACAGGGCATGTTATCTATTATATATGAGGTTCTTCTGAGCAATTATAAATAGCAGAATGTTATCTGTCATTACTCATTAAAATAGGATCCTCAGAGCTGAATTTAAAGTAAATGTTTGACCTGTTCTCAATTAGAATCCACCCGGCCACGTTAAAGTCCAGTCAAAGGTCTCCCAAAGTGAGACAGACCGCAGAGAGGAATCAAACAGATACTCTACAGTCCGTTTGCATAACAGACAGTAAACAGCCATGAGTTTAAATCGATAAACTCTCGTAATGAAGTCAGAAGAGCTCTGAATGTTGGTCAGGTCTGGAAGCTTCTGGGGAAGGTCAGGGAATCGAAGGGCGAATCTGCTGGGAGAATTCCAAGCAGCTCCTTCAAAACACTTCATCTGCAATCGAAAGAGCCAAGCTGCATTCTTCAAAAACAATGAAAAGATCTAATTATCATTCCATATTTCCAGCCCGCATACACGCCAATAAGCAGGGCCTGAAGCTGATGAATGCGTGAACAGCTGCTATTGTAGGAATGCTGGAAAACCATGAATTTGACTTCTGTTCTTCTCTACTTGCCGCTAACACAATGCTCACTCTCTTGTAAGCCACTTTGGTACGAAAGTGCGAATATCGTAAATAGTTTTCCATGTGTTGTCTCAGTAGAACAAGTAACGTCGGAGGAATGCAACTTCAGGACATTGCACAGAACAAACAGAGGTTTCCAAACAGCGCCAGTTCAACTTGGCAGTCTGTCTGGCAATGAAATGCTTTCAAAAGTCGTGGAAAATGTGAAAATGATGGATGAACACAACTGCATGAATCCTATTATGAAAAGTCAAGGACAAAGCTGAACTTTACTCCGTTTAACGGATGTGAAATTGAGCGATGCTGGAACAAGTAAATGGCTCAGAATTCCTGATGTTATTTGGATTTTACAGTCTATTCAGTGACTGTAGTTCTAGACTATAAAATACAAAGGAAATATTTTAAAACCTTTCACAGAAGTGTGGTGGAAAATTATTATATATGCTTGAAGACGGTGTATGCACTTCTGCTTTGAACTTCTAGTTGGCTTTTTACTCCACCAAAACATTTAACCTTACAGTTACATCAACATAATGTCCATTTATTAGAATATTTAAGTTGATTTTCATAGAGTTTGATATCTGTTATTCTTTAAAGTTAACATGAAATCAAAACTGACCCTATTTACTTTCTTTATACATGTGTCCGGGCTTATTGTGAATGATTTATTGCACATTATATGCCTTCACGCTCTGTTATCTTAATTTTAGCAGTCATATCTAGAACGCTTTTCAAAATCCAATCAGCTCCTGATTAATAAAAACATAGAATTTCATAGAATACCCCTTTTTAATCATAAATATGTCACACTGGGAAAGTAAAATTGTTTGTGAATGCTGTTTCATGTTAAACTGTAATTATTTTTATTGATGGAAATCTGTACTTTTTCAGTTCCTGGCAGTTCGGCATGTAGATTCCCTGGTCATATTTCATTAGAAAGTTCAGAAGACATGACATACTACTTTGACATGATTTTCAGTGTACATTGAGCTGCAAATGTCATGTTGTCCAGTGGACAATTTGTTCTCAAAACGTATTTTATTAGATGTATTGAAGAGTGATGGATGGGCCTGATGCGTCAGTCTGGAGGGAAAGGAAGTGTTTTTTTCTAACTGAAGGCCTTGTGAAGGGTTGTGTAGAGCTGTTCTGTTGTCATTGGCAGAGCGAGGTAAGACGGACAACGCCCTCGACCAACAGCCAAACCATTTGGCACCAAGTTTAGGAAGCTTCTGGAAGAAGCCGTTATTCAACCAGCTTGTGAACTCGTCTCCTTTTTTGGTAGTTTTTGATTCCCCCCTTAGTTTTCCATGATGCGGTGGGGTTTCAGCACAAAGACCCTTTCTTACAACAGAAAAATGACTTTTATTAAGACTATTTACTTTATTTGCTCAGTTTTCCTTTTCCACCCGGACCCCCATCCGCCCTCTCCCCTCCCGTTGGCCCCTACTGTCTGAGTTGGATTCGTCGGGTGCCTCATAGACGTTAAAAAAAGCAACTCTCCCTCTCATGAGCACAAAACCACTTCAAGGACTGCCATAGCACTCAAGGCAGTGGTGATCATGTCTGTGTGGCGGCAGGGAGAAAACCTATCCTTTCCTGTCTACCTCTCCGCCAGCAAAACCATAATGACTCAGTTGAGTTAATCAGCAGGAATGAGCAACGTTGACAAGGTGTTACGGACCCGCTGTGATTCATAGACACACATACAGCACACGTGCAACTAGGTGAGGGAGCTCTGAGTAATTACTTCTTTGAAAGAGCATGTTTGTGTGAGATTACAAGCCTTGTGTTAGCACTCTATAAACGTCGAGCTTTTCAGGCGCAAAAGGGGTAAAACGAAGATTTACACACACACCAATATATTTACTAAATTACTAAACTAATAGTTCATATTATTAATAATATTTTATAATTTAATATTATGAAACATCATACTAATTCTTATTCAAAGAAATAGTATGATTACAATTATTATTATTACTACTATTATGAGGTGATACCTATATTTAGAATAGTTCATCATATTAAATAAATGTTAAATAAATATTATTAATATTAAAATGTAATATTTTTTTCAAAATTAAGTTAATAATTCTTAATAAAATATTATCATTATTATTATTATGAAGTGAGACCTTAATTATATTTAGAATAGTTAATAACGTTAAATAATTAAATATTATTTATAATGTTAAAATCATTACGTTTGTTTATAATTATTTATTCGGTATTATTTTTTTAAATATTAAACCTTATTTTAAATATTACCTTAGACTTCTTGTTGCTTATTAAAATTATACTTGTAAATTCAATTAATAAAGACAAATGTTAATTTTATCAATAAAAATTATAATTGTTGTTGTTGTTGTTACTATTACTATTGATTAATAGTAATTAAATACAATATTAAAATTTTGGTTTACTTGTATTTTACATTTTTAATCTTGTTATTTTTATTTATAATTAATTGACTTAATTTAGTTTATGAATCGTTTTCCCAATGAGTACGTTCTCAAAGGGAGTTTTTGTCCAATTCTGTGGACCTACTGAACCCTACAGTACATAAACATACACTTCACATCCAAACACTTTTAGTGTTTAGCATGGATGAGCGCTCTGGTTATTGATTGATGGCTCTAGAATGGTAGCAGGAAGCGTCGGCCACACGAACAGCGATTCGTTGCAGAGCTTAGGAAGGTTTTGTCTAATCCAAACTAAGTGGAACTTGATACAGTTTACGGCTTAATAATGTAACAGATTCTGATTGGTCAATCACAGCATTCTATGGTCAAATATTTTTACATAATGATGCTAGACTGTCTAACTTTGTCTCAGGCAAACAATTTCCTGTAGCAGTGTTCGCTTTATGTCTTTTATAAGAGAAATATCACACATTCTTTACCTTCTCTTATAATCATGTCATTTAAACTCAATCAAGTCAATATATCATATTTCTTTTATGCATAACTACTAACTTTTTAGGTCTAACTTGTTTCAATTTATTTCCGGTTTATAATTTTAGTGCTTATTTCCATTAGTTGCAAGGCAACATGAGGCTAATATTCTTTTGATTTGTCCTTCATCTAATATTTTGTTTAATTCTATTTAATTTAATTACCATTTTATTTCAATCAAAAAAATTAATAATTTTTGTTTAACTCTTACCCTTACCAGCTCTAATGAATGAACTACGCCCATATGCCAAGGTTAACCAATCATAACCAGAGTAATTTACATATAGCACAATGTGTAACATGGCGAATGAGACGTGAGGCATGCGGATCCATGTGCAAGCTTTTATTAATAGACATGGTCAAAAACACAGGCAGGGTCGAACAAATGGCAAACAGGTATATTGAGGGCAAGACAGATGAGTACTCAAGTAAACGGGCGTAGTCTTCGATCGGCGAACAATATCCAGAGGGCTTGACAAGAGAGGTAATCCAGGTTCACGAGCAATGGTACAGGCAGGGGCAAACAGAGTCCAAATAGAAGGCAAAGGGTTAATCCAAGATACAAGGCAGAAGATCAGGAACCAGACAACAAGGCAACACGAAAAGATTAAACTAAAATAAGTAACGGAAACTAGGAATGGCTCAGTAAAGCAGCTAACACTCGGAGAGTGATAAACGCAGAACAATACAGGAGACTGAACACAAAACAAACACGGAAAGGCTTGGTACGTAGCTAACACTAGGAGAGTGCTAAACGCTAGACAATACTTGGCGATCTGTGAAAGGAAGTCCATGGTTTAAGTAGGGTGTGTGATTGTGTGTGATAATTCTCAGGTGTGAGCATGTGATTGTGAAATGGCTGTGTGATCAATGCATTCAGCTGTGTCTGTGCAATCAGTGCAATCAGCTGTGTGTGTGTGTCATCAGTGCAATGGATGATGGGAAATGCAGTCCAGTGTGATGTGTGGTGTGAGAGTTAATATGATGGAGAGGCGACCTATTGTGGCAGTTGGACGGAAGACCATGAACCGGATTTGTGACAGAATGGTACACTAGCAAAAACAGCCTATTTAGGAGTCTTATTAATATCACGGAGAGAGTGGGGGGATAAAAACTAAATTATGACTTGTTTGGGGTGCAAGACTCCTTGACTAGCATTAAAAGGGATTTGAGAGAAAAAATTGTGAAATTTATATAAAAATAGTTTTTTTATTTAATCAAGTCTGATTTTCTTCATTAGTGCCTTTTGTGATCCCACCACATGACTCACTCAAGCACAAGGTTTGAATCAGTGCATAAAAAGCATAGTAATATGAAATTGTTTACAGTCATGAAACATTTGAGAATATAAAAAGTCATCAATCAAACTTACACTATGAAATTAGACTTATGAGGCAGTTAAGAGCTTTGCAGTTCTCACTCCACAACATCTTGAAGGAATCATGAGAAATGTGCAGCAGGTTAATTTAGTGGGATACATATGAGTGAAAGATTCTGTCAGAGAGATTCAATGACGCTTAGTAGGGGTAGACGCCATATTTAATTTGACGTGAATGAAAACGAGGCTGTGAGGAATGTTGAGTGTTTGCTAAAGCATTACTATTACTGTTAATTTGAACAGACAAATAACTTTAAGGATT